>NC_139699.1:48113648-48321148 GCF_964188405.1 Protomyctophum parallelum | reverse complement strand
ATGCTATGATGACTAAAACTGAGACTAAATATATTGACAATTTCATTAACAAATGAAAGTAGACTAAAATGTTATAGGAAGGGACTAGTGGACAAGAGATCCACTATAAGTAATTTTACACTTGGTTGCATGCTGAAAATAGCCGATCTATAAGCTCTCTTGTGAGCTTGTAGATCGGCTATTTTCAGAATGCGTAAAATCAGTCATTGCGACGGCATCGTGGCCCGCCAATTTTTTTTTTTTTTGTCGACTAAATCAACTGTAGATTTAGTCGACTAAAATCTTATATTTAGTAACACTAAAACATTCCAGGTGACTAAAATGTGACTCAAACTAAATGTAGGCCCAGGCCGTAGCGTAACGGTCTGGGCACCGGACTGGTAATCCAGTCGCAGTGTGCCGCGGGTTCGACTCCCGGACCCGACACGGCCTTTACTGCATGTCATCCCCCCCATCTCTCTCCCGTTTCCTGTCAGCCTACTGTCTGTCCCTTCAAAAATCAATAAAAGGCGTAAGCGTAAAAAAAAAAAAAAAAAACGAAATGTAAAGAGACCATGACTAAAAAACTTAAATCAAAAGTTGCTGCCAAAAACAACACGGATCCAAGTAACCCGCATTCACGTTCTGTGTGTGTGTGTGTGTGTGTGTGTGTGTGTGTGTGTGTTGTGTTGACGTGTGCGTGTGTGAGTGCGTGTGCGTGTGTTGTGTGTGTGTACGAAGGCACTCATCTCTTCAGCGCGGTGGCGGTAACATGGATTGGACCATTTGCGTATCTTTCACGGTATATTAGTTACGTTGAGCGTCGTCAAATGGACAGCAGAAGAAACAAAATAATGGTCACACACACCCTCCACTTTGTCGGACCTGTTCCACAATCGAGAAAGGAAAACCCATTATCTCTACTGTCACATGACACCCCCCCCCCCCTTTCTTAACCCCTGCAGTCGTAAACCTATCCTCTTCTACGTCTGTTGCAGTAGTTTTTCTCAGTATTTTTCTCTTCAGATCCACCTTTGCCGCATTTCCGACAAAGCCGTAGCCACATATACTAGTTAACAACAACAACAACAGTATTTCGGTATCTGTCACCATGTGAGAATGTCTTGCAACCAAACCTTTTGGAGTTTGTGACCCACCAGGAAACACTGGCCCTGTAGAACGCTCCAGCTCACAAAGTGTGCTCCTCAAAACGGCAGACTTTTGAGATAGATGGTCATAACCCCCCCCCCGCCCCCTCAGCCCAATCTCATTAGTCGAAGAGGATTTCAAATGTCATCTCATAAGTCATCAGTTCCTACTCTAAATTAAACTTTCCAAAGAAATGAACTGACCTCATCCATATTAATTCCACTGGCACTTTGAAGCTCTGTCATTTGGAGGTTATAAAATATGGCCACACTGTTGAAGTCATTATTATCACATCTGCAGCGTTTAACATGAAAGTAAAGGATAAAAGCCAGTCATCAATAATGTCCTCCTCCTCCCGTAAATTGAACATTTTGAGGTCAGTCGTTTCAAAGCCCAACCGACCCCACCTCAGCATCGCGTCCAGAGAGGGACCCTCCATCAAAGTGGCTGCTTATGATTCATCACCTTCCCACTCACCACACACACACACGCACACGCACACACACACACACACACACACACACACACACACACACACACACACACACACGCACACACACCACCCTCCACCTCAAATGAACCCTCCCTGTGAAGTCTAACGAGCGAAAGTGCTGACTTCTTTTACTTTTCAGTGCTCCTAATCCGCACTGATCTGCACAGAGCAAGAGGCAAGGCAACCCGGTGTAGCGAGGCCTTTGATGTGCGATTAGCTTCTGAGTCATTAAGGAGCTGCATAGTATACGTATACGCACACAGGGCTGTTATTAGACCACGCCGCGCTCATGTGTAGGAGTATTATCATTATGACCACAGAGGCTCAGGGCTGGCGTTATTTTCACTGTACGCTACGGTGGTGGTGGGGGGGGGGGGGGGGGGTGCTGCTGGTACCAGTAAATGGTAGGGTGTGTAGTGTGGCTGGATGGGAAGGTGCATAGTGGGTGGTTTTGATGCTGCTGCAGCGATGACATTCTGGGGGGTCTTGGTGTAATTTATATATAATGCTGTGTATGTATCTATAACTAATCCCTTTTTTCTTTTCTTCCTTTAGTCCACGGCTCTTCGCTGTCCTTGGTCTCCAGCACTTCTTCCATTTACTCCACGGTGAGTAGACGACTCGGGTCACACACTTACCTATGCTCCCCAGGTTCTATGTTCCCCAGGTTCTATGTTCCCCAGGTTCTATGCTCCCCAGGTTCTATGCTCCCCAGGTTCTATGTTCCCCAGGTTCTATGCTCCCCAGGTTCTATGTTCCCCAGGTTCTATGTTCCCCAGGTTCTATGCTCCCCAGGTTCTAGGTTCCCCAGGTTCTATGTTCCCCAGGTTCTATGTTCCCCAGGTTCTATGTTCCCCAGGTTCTATGTTCCCCAGGTTCTATGTTCCCCAGGTTATATGTTCCCCAGGTTCTATGCTCCCCAGGTTCTATGTTCCCCAGGTTCTATGTTCCCCAGGTTCTATGTTCCCCAGGTTCTATGCTCCCCAGGTTCTATGCTCCCCAGGTTCTATGTTCCCCAGGTTCTATGCTCCCCAAGTTCTATGTTCCCCAGGTTCTATGTTCCCCAGGTTCTATGCTCCCCAGGTTCTATGCTCCCCAGGTTCTATGTTCCCCAGGTTCTATGTTCCCCAGGTTCTATGTTCCCCAGGTTCTATGCTCCCCAGGTCATATGCTCCCCAGGTCATATGCTCCCCAGGTTCTATGTTCCCCCAGGTTCTATGTTCCCCCAGGTTCTATGTTCCCCAGGTTATATGTTCCCCCAGGTTCTATGTTCCCCAGGTTCTATGCTCCCCAGGTTCTATGTTCCCCCAGGTTATATGTTCCCCCAGGTTCTATGTTCCCCAGGTTCTATGCTCCCCAGGTTCTATGCTCCCCAGGTTCTATGTTCCCCAGGTTCTATGTTCCCCAGGTTCTATGCTCCCCAGGTTATATGTTCCCCAGGTTCTATGCTCCCCAGGTTATATGCTCCCCAGGTTCTATGTTCCCCAGGTTCTATGTTCCCCAGGTTCTATGCTCCCCAGGTTCTATGTCCCCCAGGTTCTATGCTCCCAGGTTCTATGTTCCCCAGGTTCTATGTTCCCCAGGTTCTATGTTCCCCAGGTTCTATGCTCCCCAGGTTCTATGTTCCCCAGGTTCTATGTTCCCCCGGGTTATATGCTCCCCAGGTTATATGTTCCCCACTTAGAATAAACCTAAAACCAGAAATCTAACTATCTATCTATCTATCTATTTTAGTAATTCTAGTAAGTATTTTAGCAACTTAGTCTTATTTTTATAGTAGCACATTCTGATTTAAGCTCAGTCTTTGAACAATCCGTTGAACTTTAGGCCTGCCTAGGCAACTTAAACTATCTAGTCTTAGCCAACAAAAAATGAACACTGGCGTAAAATAAAACATAATTGCTCTTCAACAAAGATGGCAAAAGCAAACATTATTTGTTCTGTACTTATACTTTATACAATTGTATGCTACAAAACACTGAAGTCCTTCAGTGAAACCTAACGCTAACCCTAAGGTAAGTGGGGAACATAGAACCTGGGGACCCCTATATAAATGTCACACGCTCAATGTGCATTCACAGAACAAAGACAACTTTTTGGGACGGTCTGGTAGTGTGTGTCAGGCTGTCGGGCCAGATTTTGCTGTTTTCAGCGCCCTCTGGTGGATAGATTTGCAATCAGAGTGACATACACTGTATACATTCATATTTGACAGAAAGATTAGAAAAGGATAAATTGTACATTTTGACTGGCCTTTTGACACAGCGGGCCGATGACGGTACCCCGTCTGGGCCAAAATGTCAGGGCCTAGTTTTTCACTCAGTCCAGCACTCATCGGGAGCAGTTTCCAGTTAAGTGTCTTTGCTCAAGTTCCAACCAGGAACCTTCTGGTTCCAAGATGGCCATGCACTGCTGCAGATCAAAAGCTGCCACATTACAAGCACATCAGCTTCATAATGCACACTGACATTTGGTGTTTCCAGCATTATGTTAGATGAAAATGTGGCTCAAATCTTTTAATATATATTCTTTCAGAGCAAACGTTTTTAACTCAAATCGTTGCTTCTGGGGGGGGGGGGGGGGGGGGGGTGTCCCTGGAACAACATATTTTCAGACACAGATAATTCTGGGGGTCCTTGACATGAAAAAGGTTGAGCACCACTGATATAGAATCATAGGTATTTCAGAAAACCGTTATGATTTAGAAGACATTTTCTAAATTTGGATGTCAGGCCTAAATGGGTTCAGCAGCCAGCAGCAGGCTGCCACTCCATACTGCACATGCATGCCCTGTAGTCACTCCCTCTGCCTATGTGATATACTGTAGAGTCGGCCAAACAGTTTGTCGTGCAATTTACCCCCTAATCTCCGGGGATTTGGTGACTAGAACACACCACACACACACACACACACACAAAAAAAGGGGAAAAAATGAAGCTCAGACCACAATCGCACAGGTGCGTTGTGGACCATCCCACAGCCACAGCGACGCCCACTAGCCAACGGGAGAACAGTGTTTTTACTGCATGGCCCCTCCTCCTCCTCCTCCTGCCCCTCCTCCTCCTGGCTCGTACACCTGGGCAGGTGTCGGAGGGAAAGAAGACAGGGAAAGCTCTCAGACACTGGATACCCGCACGGAACAGGTCGGGAACATTCTAGCCAGCCACCGGAGAGGAAAAGATAGTAAAGATAGAGGAGGGAAGAGAGAGAGAGAGAGAGGAGCGTCAAGATGATGGCCACTTTATCCATGGCGGGCACACTCACCTCCTGGGAACGCACGGTAGGGATGAGGTGTGGTGGGCGGAGGTGGTCGTTATTGTTTTTTTGTTTTAAATGCACAGTAAAATCCCATGTATTACTTTATCTCTGAGAGTGTATGAATGTAACCAAATGGACCAGTAAGCGTCCATTTGTGTGTGAGTGAGTGTGTGAGTGTGTGAGTGTGTGAGTGTGTGAGTGAGTGAGTGTGTGTGTGTGTGTGTGTGTGTGTGTGTGTGTGTGTGTGTGTGTGTGTGTGTGTGTGTGTGTGTGTGTGTGTGTGTGTGTGTGTGTGTGTGTGTGTGTGTGTGTGTGAGGACAGGAGGCAGGCAGTTCCAGCTTGGATTTAAGCATTGCTTTTAGACTCATGGACATCCAACATTTTTGAGCAGTCACATTTGTAATCTTTAAAAAAATGTACACTGAACTCTGGAATCTTGTAAGGTGAACGAGAGTGAAATAGCAGACAGTCATTTTGTGGCTGCATGTACATTGAATCAGACGAAGTCTGCTGTGATATAGGTTTATATATATGTACATTTAATCAGACGAAGTCTGCTGTGATATAGGTTTATATATATGTACATTTAATCAGACGAAGTCTGCTGTGATATAGGTTTCAGCTGTTTTTCTCAGGAGCACGATGCTACATCCATAAACAGGCTTGTTTAAGAACGAAGCGATTGGGACCGGCATCAGAACAAAATTAATCCTTTCTCCCGAGGTGGTCATCGAGGTGGTAATCGCTGCGTTTGACAGGGGGGGGGGGGGGGGGTTCCAGTGACTCTGTTTGTCTGCGCCAGATGGGTTAGTTGTGTCTGCTTGATTGACGTCTCTGTTGTTGTGATGACACCTCCTCACACCTCTGCAAGGGCATGGGGAGTGATGCTCAGTGAGCAGACACACACATGTACAAACACACACACACACAAACATGCACATGTGCGCGCGCATACACACATGTACTGTGCACACACATGCTGGTACATGCTCTCACAGTCACACTCATGCATGCTTATATGCTGTGTACACACACACACACACACACACACACAAGAAGTGGTGAACCTGTCAAAGCACTTCTTAGCACACCAAATGAGGTAAGGCAGAAGAACCAAGGGAGAAAGGTTGTTAGCTGTTTTTCTGCTCGGGTGGTTGTGTTTCAACACAGCTTACAGTTCTCCTCATAGTGGAAGTGCCTGGTGATGACCATATAGGCCCTGGTGATGACCATATCAGGCCCTGGTGATGACCATATCAGGCCCTGGTGATGACCATATCAGGCCCTGGTGATGACCATATCAGGCCCTGGTGATGACCATATCAGGGCCTGGTGATGACCATATCAGGGCCTGGTGATGACCTTATCAGGGCCTGGTGATGACCTTATCAGGGCCTGGTGATGACCTTATCAGGGCCTGGTGATGACCTTATCAGGGCCTGGTGATGACCATATCAGGCCCTGGTGATGACCTTATCAGGGCCTGGTGATGACCTTATCAGGGCCTGGTGATGACCTTATCAGGCCCTGGTGATGACCTTATCAGGGCCTGGTGATGACCTTATCAGGGCCTGGTGATGACCATATCAGGGCCTGGTGATGACCATATCAGGCCCTGGTGATGACCTTATCAGGGCCTGGTGATGACCTTATCAGGGCCTGGTGATGACCTTATCAGGCCCTGGTGATGACCTTATCAGGGCCTGGTGATGACCATATCAGGGCCTGGTGATGACCTTATCAGGGCCTGGTGATGACCTTATCAGGGCCTGGTGATGACCTTATCAGGGCCTGGTGATGACCATATCAGGGCCTGGTGATGACCATATCAGGGCCTGGTGATGACCTTATCAGGGCCTGGTGATGACCTTATCAGGGCCTGGTGATGACCATATCAGGCCCTGGTGATGACCATATAGGCCCTGGTGATGACCTTATCAGGGCCTGGTGATGACCTTATCAGGGCCTGGTGATGACCTTATCAGGCCCTGGTGATGAGTCTGACCATATCAGGCCCTGGTGATGACCATATCAGGCCCTGGTGATGACCTTATCAGGCCCTGTTGATGTTTACTCCGCTCGGACCAAATTCACAGTCTGGAGTGTTACTTTAACTCCGACATTGTAACCATCGACTCGTAAGTGGATTTAAGTCTCAAGAGTTTCATAAACATTCCAGAATTAACCGTGTACCAACTCCTGTGTTCAGACTGGTTGTGAAATAACAAAGCACCATAGTTCAGACTGGGTTGGGCATGACACGAGCACACCTACAAATTGCTCTTACGTCTGTTTCTCAACCCCAGCTCCGGCCCCAAGTGTTTACATGTAAATGTGAGTGTATTTGACAAGCAGCTGGGGTGAGTGATGCCTGTTCACTGGAAAGGCAGACGTGTAGGCTACAGTACTGTGTGTGTACGGTAACATGCGTGCGTGCATGTGCTCCCGTACTGATTTTCCTACCTGTCTTTTGTTTGCCATTGTTCTGAATGCTGACCTGTGGAGACAATGGGATCCTTGACGCGAAGGACACGCACGCATGTGTGCATTACACACAACCCCATGTCGAAATAGACATAGACATACACATACACACACAGAAATACACAAACACACACGCACACACTCACACACACACACACACACACACACACACACACACACACGCACCCGAATGCCTCGGAGGAGCGTATCTGTGCACTCCAGACATGTTACATGAGACAACCTACCATTGAACCTCTAATAAGCACGTCTCTGTGGGACTTATAAATCATCACGGAGGTAGCATTCAGCAGAAAACAGACAGCCCGGAGCCACAAGGGTTGCAGTCTGACCTTGTGTTATATAGCTTGACAGCTCCGACATCACAGCCCAAATGATGGAGTGCAGTCAGGAAACCATCTAATGATTTATTTTCTCCCTTTTTTTTCACAGAACGAGGAGAAGTCACAGTCGGAGGTAAGCAGTGTGCTATTCCCAGACATGATACCACCACTGCTACACCCAATCAACACGCATGGCACGCACACACACACACACACACACACACAGTCACACACACACACGCACGCGCACACACAGGCGTTCCTTTTCTATACATTGCAGTCAGACTTGTTGTAACACGGGGATAGAAGGGGCGGGGGCATAGGGGGACATGTTCACATTTGTATCCGGTTACACATGTAGCTTTATTGTCCGTGACCTTGTTGTAAGTTGTAAAGCAAGCCCTTGTTCCATGTGGAACACCTGCGGTGTTGCCGTGATACAACACACCGTATCAGGCGCAGATCTGGGAGCGCTCCTGCATTCTTTTTTAGCCACAGTGTGCTCATATATATATATATATATATATATATATATACTGTGTGTGTGTGTGTGTGTGTGTGTGTGTGTGTGTGTGTGTGTGTGTGTGTGTGAGACATTTTGCGTGTACTTGCCTTTGTCAGCGGTGTGGGTTTGTCTATCTATCTATCTATCTTTTTTTTATTTATTTTTATTCTTTATTTACCCAGGGAAGTAGCTGAGCACAGGTGCTCATTTTCAGCAACGCCCTACACATAGAGACACACACACGCGCACACACACACACACACACACACACACACACACACACACACACACACACACACACACACACACACACACACACACATTAAAACCTGGGAGCTGACCAGTACAACCACAGTCTTATGCTGTTGGCCACTAAGCAGCTCCAGGGGGAGCAGTTGGGGGTTCAGTGCCTTGCTCAAGGGCACTTCAGCGTTGTTCTCTTTTAGAGCGCTTTGTGATGTTGTGTCTTTCCGTATGTTTAGATACGCAAGCTGCGGCGGGAGTTGGACGCCTCACAGGAGAAGGTTTCCGCCCTCACCACGCAGCTGAGTGCTAACGTGAGTGAAGAAATGCACGCTCACCGCCGTGACAACAAAAAACACTTCCACAAACATCTTGTGGAGATGTGTCGGATCACAACATTGCAACACTGAGAACTCGAGCTTAGTGAACATACCCTGAAGCCGCACGCACACACGCACGCACGCACGCACGAACGCACGCACGCACGCACGCACGCACGCACGCACGCAAATAAAGATATTTCACAGTAATTATGCCCCCAAAGCGCTCTTGATATCTGGTATCGGATCTGGTATTGTATGGTGTTTGAGAGGAACATGTCAACATCACTGAGGTCTTTGTTATACATTGTCGTTCTTTCACTACCTGTTATTTATGTCTAATGAATAATGAACAATGTCAGTCAAAAATAAGATGAAGAGAGGTCCCACTGGGATCATCTTGCTGCGTTTTTAAACGATGATGCTGGTTTGGCTTCGCCCTGAGTTCTTCTGTCAAAAAGTGTTCCAGAGTCTTGGAGTCCCTTTTTCAGCCCGTCTTCTTCCCACACTCCAGTGGTAATCTGTCCACGGTGTTTACGCCGCATGCTGGCGGCACAACTTGTGAATATAAGTGTTGTATTACGGCCAGAGTCAAGTCTCGACACACTCCTTAAGATGGTCGACTAAAAGATGCTAGCTAAAGATTTACTACTGACGCCACTTGAATAAATAATAGGTGTGCGTGTGTGCGTTCGTGAGTGCATGCGTGCGTGCGTGTTTGGGATGGGGCTTTAGAGAATAATAACATATATGGATTAGAGATAGGGGATATATACAGTAGGAGGGGGTGGAGAGGGAAGGTAAAACTTTTGTTGAAATATTTGATTACATGGCCCCCAGACGGCTGAATGACTGTGTTGAGTTATGAGAGCACGCCCACGCCTGCCACCCCGAGGCTGAGAATCTTAGAACCGCGGTCCCTCGCTCGCTCTGATGCTTCTCACGTGATGTGAGAGAGAGAGAGAGAGAGAGAGAGAGAGAGAGAGAGACAGAGAGAGAGAGAGAGAGAGAGAGAGAGAGGAGCTGTGACTTGAACCACCTGCACTCATAAGATAAGGCCTGTACTGTACTCATGGTGCTAGTGCAGTGGTTCCCAAAGTGGGGTCCGGGGACCCCCAGGGGTCCGGGGACCCCCAGGGGTCCTTGAGGGAGTTCCAGGGGGTCCCCAGCTAAATGATAGTTTGGAACCAAATGGACCCTTATGGGTCTGTAACTCAGAGAGTGTACAAATGGAACCAAATGGACCCATTTGTACACTGTCAGAGTTAAATTAGCATTGATTTTACAATATAAATTGGGGGTCCCAGAGATAGAAATGACATTAAATGGGGCTCTGTAGACTAACGCATGTCAATCTGGGGGGTCCTTGAAATAAAACAGGCTGAAAATCACTGCTAGAGCCGTATAAATCATCTCTTATGGGGGTCCCTGGCATATCTTTTCTAATGGGGGTCCGCGGGCAATTACAATCGTGTAATGTGTATTTTATTTATTTTTTTAAGATATTTTTTTGCGGCTTACGCCTTTATTGATTTTTTAAGGGATAGAAAGTAGGCTGACAGGAAACGGGAGAGAGATGGGGGGATGACATGCGGTAAAGGCCGTGTCGGGTCCGGGAGTCGAACCCGCGGCACACCGCGACTGGATCACCTGTCCGGTGCCCAGACCGTTACGCTACGGCCTGGGCCGTGTAATGTGTATTTGAACTGTTTCAAATGATTGTATTGAAACAAGTTAGAAAATTAGTTTAAGAGCATACCAGGAGTCCAGGGACTTTATAAAAGACAAAGATTTGCCAAACTCAGTCTGAGCCCTAGGGATTTTAAGTAAAAAGGAACAGGAAGTAATTGGATAGACATCTCCCACGCACGCACGCACGTAAGTAACCTACACTTCTAGTAGTACTGTCCGGGTGATGTCTACTGTATATGGATTTTCCATCTATAATAACATAGATGGCAAATCCATATACAGTATACATTATATACTTTTCCCCCAGTGTGAGAAGTGGAGCAGCGCTGACATACAGCAGTTGGACTGGTTTACTATGCCATTTGGGTTTAATCATATTTTGGCTTTGGTCAATGGTTTTGCCTGAATGATGTCATATTTGTGGTCCTGCCGCCAAGATCAAGGCAGCTGTTGAAAGCGCTCTTTTGTTTTCGGAGCAGGAACAGCACACTCACTGCCACAGTTAGCTTATAACACATGACCTCACCTTTTAGTATCTCAGCCCTTCAGCTGCTCAAGGTCGCTGCTTTAGGTATCGGTTGTTATCAGTGCTCAGTGGAGTCGGCTCCCCCCCCCATGCCTCCGTGCATACGTACATCTCCCACGAGTCCCACCCTCGTGTTTCCCAAAACTGTGTTGTGTTTGTCCCATGATCCCACCCACTGTGTACAAAGATGCACACGGCGCACACCAAAGTCCTTGTACGGGAGGGAGGGAACTGCAGAGGGAATCTTGACAAAACAAGAAAAGTGGCCGCACATCACGCCAATAGCCAGAGTGACAATATTTTATTAGGACGCAGCAGCAATTAAGACAAATTAATCCAACGTTTCGGCGGTAACCATTTTGGGGGTGGGAACCCCTTTTGGTGTTTTAAACATTATGTTATAATTTAGCTATTGAAAAATAGCAGATCTACAAGCTCGTAGCGTGCCACTCGGTGGCACGCTACGAGCTTGTAGGTCTGCTATTTCTTTTTAATCGTAAAAATATTTATTTCAGAAAACTGGAGGAGATAGAAGATTTTATTTTTATTTTGAGGTCAGGCCTAAATGGGGTTAAGCCTTCATCAGGGAACACAGAGCACATCATGGTTCCATCCCACCCAGACAGTTATCTCACATACACAGCTGTATAGTTATAGCAGTATCCTCAGAGGAATATTGGCCTCCTGAGTCCCACAGACAGCACCTCTCAGTGGGCAGCACGGGGCCCTGCCTCCCCTTGAACAACTCCTCCTGTAGGGCCATCCGTCCAGACAGGCTCCTGGAAGCCTTGTGGACCAAAAGCTCAGTGTCTCTCATCTTGAACGGTCCTGTATACGAGAGGAGTGCTGCATGCCGAAGCACTTTAAAGACAAACAGCGTCTCAACTGCTGAAATGCTGAATTGTTTGAATTCATGCTTCCTAATGATGTGTTTTGCGACAGAGAAATCAAAATCTTTGCAATGCCACTGTAAAGTTATTCTCCATTATTATGCTAAACCGTGTTTCTCATTTAGGCCTGACCTCAATTTTTTTTTTAATTCTTCTAAATCCTCCAGTTTTCTGAAATAAAAATGTTCATGATTTTTCAAAAAATAGCAGACCTACAAGCTCGTAGCGCTCCACTCGGTGGCGCGCTATGAGCTTGTAGATCTGCTATTTCTCAATAGCTAAATTATAACATAATGTTTAAAACACCAAAAAAGGGGTTCCCGCCCGTATTGAGAGCCTCTAAGAGTTTTACAAATATATTTCTGATGGATTTTTATTCCCCACAGGCTCACCTGGTGGCAGCGTTCGAGCAGAGTCTAGGCAACATGACCATCAGGCTGAAGAGTCTCACCATGACCGCAGAGCAGAAGGTGAACCTCTTTCGTGTTGGACGCGTTGTTGTGTCCACCGCACCATTCGGAGCGACATTTTCGGCCTCAAACATGCTAAGCCTATATTACTCTGTTGAGGACACGGTCAAAGTATAACGCAGCTCTCTAAATACTAATGCTTTTGTCTCCGTTGACTCTGTAGGACTCTGAGCTCAACGAGCTGAGGAAAACCATCGAGCTGCTGAAGAGGCAGAACGCCGTGGCGCAGGCGGCCATCAACGGAGTCATCAACACCCCGGAGCTCTCTCCCAAAGCAGACAGGACAGGTGAGGCCGACCCCCCCCCCCAGCCCCCATGAAACCACACATTACACACACACATTACCACACATTACAGACAGGACAGGTGAGGACGACCCCCCACCCAGCCCCCATGAAACCACACATTACACACACACATTACCACACATTACAGACAGGACAGGTGAGGACGACCCCCCACCCAGCCCCCATGAAACCACACATTACACACACACATTACCACACATTACAGACAGGACAGGTGAGGACGACCCCCCACCCAGCCCCCATGAAACCACACATTACACACACACATTACCACACATTACAGACAGGACAGGTGAGGACGACCCCCCACCCAGCCCCCATGAAACCACACATTACACACACAAACAACATGTTAGTGGAGCTCTCTCCCAAAGCAGACAGGACAGGTGAGGACGACACCCCACCCAGCCCCCATGAAACCACACATTACACACACAATCTCTCTCCCAAAGCAGACAGGACAGGTGAGGACGACCCCCCCCCCCCCCCCCCAGCCCCCATGAAACCACACATTACACACACAAACAACATGTTAGTGGTGGGAAAAGGTACTCAATAGTTTTACTTCAGTAAAAGCACCAATACTGCAATTTAGAACTACTTCGTTACAAGTGAAAGAACGGAATTGAAAATGTACTTGCGTAAAAGTACAAAAGTATCGGCATCAAAATGTACTTAAAGTACTAAAAGTAAAAGTACTCATACTGCAGAATTTCACAAGTTCAAAATGTGTACAAAATCTATTGAAAATAGCCGAAATGTATAGGGTTGAAGTGGTTAATGTATGTTTACTAACCAAAATTTAAATCTCCAAAATAACTAGTAACTAAAGTTTTCAAATAATTGTAGTGAAGTAAAAGTACAAATTCTGGCTCTGAGATGTAGTGGAGTAGAAGTGAAAGTACTAGAAATTGGAAATACTCAGCTAAAGTACAAATACCCCAACATTGTACTTAACCCATTCTGGGCGGGCACCCATTTTGGTGTTAGCATCATGTTATGCTTTATCTATTGAAAAATAGCAGATCGTATTGTAGGTCTGCTATTTTTGAAAAATCAGACTGTGACATTTTTAGAATCTGATCTCAGGTCAGAATGGGTTAATCAGACCACAGTGTGTGTCCGGTGGAAACCTCGTATGAATCTGATCTCAGGTCAAAATGGGTTAAGTACAGTACTTAAGTAAAAGTACTTAGTTACTTTCCACCACTGGTCCCTGACCCTGTCTTCATCCTGATTCCCTGCCTCTCAGGTGGCAGTAATGGCAGCCCCCAACAACACCATCAGCAACACCACCACCATCATCAGCAGCAGCAGCAAAGCCAGCAACATCAGCCTGACCTGCGGATCCGGAGGCAGCTCTCCTCGGACAGCGTCAGCAGCATAACCAGCGCCACCAGCCACTCCAGCGTAGGTTCCAACATGGACACGGATGCCAAGAACAAGAAGAAGAACAAGAAGAACTGGGTGAGTTGTCTCTGGGAGTGAGAAGATCCACCTTCCCTGTGCTGTTATAAAGCAAAGTCTGGCTAAAGTCTAATAAGGGTGCAGTTTTTACTTAAAACTGACACTTTTCGGAGGTACAGGCACACGACACATGTCGCCGTCATGTGCTGTTACCGTACAGCGATTGTCGGCGACAGGTGTCGTGTGCCTTCAGATTTTTGTACGGTCGCAGATGCAGCTTTAAGCCCAAACCACACCAGTGATGCAGCTCCTTGCAACCAAACAATTGTGAGTAGTTGCATAGTAGTTGCCATTATCCCCAATGGCAGTTGCAACTAGTTGCATTGGTGTAGTATGTCCTTAAAACTGTTTTCTTAACAAGGAGTTGCAACTAGTTGCATTAGTGTGGTATGTCCTTAAAACTGTTTTCTTAGCAAGGAGTTGCAACTAGTTGCATTAGTGTGGTTTGCGTAGTTATTGTATGGCTGAAGCAAATAAAATGGTTTGATGTGCTAGTTTACTACTAGGCCACTTGAACCTCGGCTTGAATTGCCACCTGGTATCTACAGTGGTAGCATCACCCTGTCTCGGAACCATAATGCACAGTATCTTTCTGTATGTTGTTGTTCTGTCTGGTGACAATGGACAATGCCTCTCACAGTTCCCCTTCCCTGCAGCACCATCACCCACAGGTGTCTGCCATCAGCACTCTGGGCTGGTTTGCCATTGTCAGTTCAGGTGTTATGTGGACATACTTTTCAATAATTAAGATTCTTGTAGACCTTTGTCTTTGTGATGGTATTTTTAGATGAGCTTCAAACTGCAAAACGTAAATGTACTGAGGCCAACTGTGTCTGTGTATTCATATGCCAGTCTATGTGCACATTTGTCCACCAGAGGGTGCTAAAAGCTTAAACAAACGTGGGCTGGGCATTATCCTATGATGCTACAAATATTAATCACACTATATTATACAGTAGTTAGATTAGTTACATTATGCAGACTAAGGGCTGTATTTTGCGTGTCTTAAGTACCAGGTCTTATTCCCTAACTTGAGTAAACTAAAGACCTGGAGGCGTGATCAATGCCATTTGGCTATTCTGAGTGGCCAAAGAGCATTGATCACGCCTCCAGGTCTTTAGTTTACTGAAGTTAGGGAATAAGACCTGGTACTTAAGACACGCAAAATACAGCCCTAAATCTCTTCAGTGAAATCTACAATCTTACAAAGCATATCAACGCGGCACGTTGTGAATCTTGGCCTATTTTTGCCAAATGCCGAAACAGGGCATGGGGTTTTGTGGCTTTCGCCTTTATTTTATATTTTTTCATGGAGGGACAGACAGTAGGCTGACAGGAAATGGGGGGGGGGATGACATGCAGTAAAGGCCGTCGGGATCGGGAGTCGAACCCGCGGCACACTGCCAGACTGGATTATACCAGCCAAGGTGCCTGGACCGCTGAGCCACTGCCCAGGCCGGGCTGCCCGGGCATGGCCGGGTTCTTAACAACTAACAATAGATGGCAGGTTGGAAGACAATGACGACTTAATGCAACAACGTGTCTGTGTTGCTGTGCCTGCAGTCGTAGCTCATGTGAGTTGACAGGCTGTGTGAACGCAGCGGCCTGGGAGTCGCTCAGCAGATGCAGGTCCCAGACAGTGTGTTGGTCTCATCGAGTTCCTGCTTTTAGGTTGCAATGATAACAAACGACCTTCCTATGTCTGGAGAGCAGACTCCAGGTGTCAGGGACTCGGTGTGTGTGTGTGTGTGTGTGTGTGTGTGTGTGTGTGTGTGTGTGTGTGTGTGTGTGTGGTTTCCTCTACTGTAGCATGTCCATGCATGTGGTCTATATGGTCCTAGTGTATGCGTTTGATTTGTAATGGTGTGTTGGTTTATACGGGCTGTGCGGGTTACAGGATGTAATGGAACATGGTGAATTGTAGCTGTCTTATCATGTAGCCTACTGCTTTTCATATTTCGTATGCAATATGAAATGTGTTTTACAGAATGTAATAATTGGTTGTAGGCTCCAGGCTGTAGACGGCTAACATGTTATCGGTGGTAGTGTGTTAGTGAAGGTTTAATAGAAGTTTGACTTGATTTATTACTAACCCATTGGTAGTTTATCAACAGCCTATTTATTATCTGTTGCTTCCAATTCATGCTTCTTCTCCCCTTTTCATATGCTAGCCCCACGGTCCTGTTCACGGTCCTGTGCACAGTAAACATCCTCAGTGTTCATTTATCCATCTGTGACTCTGAGAGAGTACATTAAATTCATCTTTAATCTTTAATTAAATTAAATAAATCCTGGGCACACCTGACCCTTTATGCCTGAACTTCTTTGCCACATTTTGCTATCTTGAAAAACATTTTAAAACGGTTCAACTAGCTGATCTACGTCATCGACACGTTGTGAGCTTGTCTATTATAAAATAAAATAAATTTCAAAATAGTAAAAATCACACTTGTGACTTGAGGAACGCTCTCATCGCCGTACAATCATCATACATCACATTCCGTGCTCAGCCAATCGAATCATCTCACATTTGGTACTCACAAACACACAGAGCTGGGGATAGGAGGGGCTAGTTAGTGCTCCTCAAAGAAATGTCAAATATGTTTAGGAATAAGGGGCAAGGGGTGGCACAAGACATAATAGCACTTACTCGCTCAGAGTTCATTTAACACCCAGGACTTTACAGTGGATGAACATGTGCGGTTTGTCTCTTTCCTTGTCTTTCCTTCTGTGCTATCGCTTTGATGTGGCAGGTGTATGAGGTAAGGAATGGATGGTATGGAACAGCAGCTAGCCCCTCCCTCCAGCAGCTAGCCCCTCCCTCCTCTAGCAGCACTATAGGTTTACTAAAGCCAAATTCCAAAACCCAAAATCTCGGCCACTCGCTCACACACACTCGGTCACTCCAGCATGGTGGTGTCACGGTGAAACTGGTGACCTGCTGAAATACGTCACAATCCTGTTGACATCACATAACGTCAGTGTCCGAACACAAATCATTGCGGTTTGTTCATTAGCAGAGTTCAACCTATAGCGGTGTTTAGTCCACGCATTTAAAGACTTCCATGTAAGTTGTGTGAAGTCCACAAGATGGCCACATGTTTCGGCAGGGTACCAATTTCACCATAATTTGCCATGCTGGAGTGAGTGAGTGGCCGAGATTTTGGGTATTGGAATTTGACTTAACTGTCCTGTCCCCCTGTGTCCTCTGTCTGTCCTCTGACTCTCTCCTTAGTCTGCACTAGTGCTTCTAGTATCCTATACACCCTGTGGCCGATGTCTTATGGGACCTTGAGTCACCTGCTCCCAAACACAAACTTCTCGCTCAAAGCATGCGGTTAAATTTGTACACCAAGTTACAAATGGATAATTTGAACCCATTTAGGCCTGACGTCGAAATAAAAAAAAAGTCTTCTGAAAGAATGTATATACTGTATATTCAAAGATTTGTGCCGCATTGTCACAATTTTTCAAAAATAGCAGACCTACAAGCTCGTAGCGTGCCACTCGGTGGCGCGCTATGAGCTTGTAGATCTGCTATTTTTAAACAGCTAAAGTATAACATAATGCTTAGTTAAAACACCAAAAGGGGTGGTGTTACAAATGGATAATTTGAGGATTTAACATACCGGTATGCATATTAAAATTACAGTGATTAGGCCTATAGTCTCAGACCGACATGGTGCGCACATGCACACACACACTTTGTATATGCATATTATTTGACCCAGGCCATTACACACCCTTGGTAGCATGTGCTAACAGCACAGACCTATACTTACAAAGTAGTGAATTTGCCATACAATCATTTTGCTACACAATTGTGGTTTTAATGTGTTATTATTATTATTATTATTATTATTAATATCACACTCTCAAATGAAAAGATTGTGTTTAGAGACAGCACTCAACCCATAAGACGACCTATTCCTTTATTTCCTCGCCTTTCCGTGCACTCTCTTTCCAACTCCTTCAGAGCTGTTTTCCTACCCTCTTTTCCCTCTCAGCCACGTGTGTTGGCGGGTCATTCCATTCCAAGCACACACACACACACACACACACACACACACACACACACACACACACGTATTCCCCGTGATCTCACTGCCCCCCTCCTGCCCCTGTTTGTCGTCCCCCCCACACAGCTACGGAGCTCCTTCAAGCAGGCGTTCGGCAAGAAGAAATCCCCCAAGTCGGCCTCCTCCCACTCTGACATCGAGGAGATGACGGACTGCTCGCTGCCCTCCTCGCCCAAGCTGCCCCACCACAACGGAACCACCTCACACGCTCCTCACCACCACATGCTCAGGAACACACACTCCAACTCGCTGTACGTATACAGGACCTGTGCAGCATGAGCTGGAACAGTAAAACTGTTCTCGATGTTTAATCCAGCTTGTAGGTCTGCTATTTTTGAAAATTCGTGAAAATGTGGCCCAAATGTTTGAATATATTCTTTCAGAGCGAACGTTTTTAACTCAAATCTTTACTTCTGGCATAGAAACATGGGTATTTCAGAAAACGTCAAAAAAAGTCAAGATTTAGAAGACATTTGTAAAATCGTCCTCAGGTCTAAAGGGGTTAATCTGGAAACGCCAGGGGGTCTGTTGTATATCTGTTTGTGTGTGTATTTAACCTACTCTCTATATATTTCATTGATCAGAATTGATCAGAGGATTATACTAGGCCCCGCCCCCTCCTTTTTCACTTCAATCAATCAATTTGCCACTCATGTTGTGAGCTTGTAGATCTAGGGTAGACTCTCGGGTTCATGTAATTAATTATCTTGCTGTGTGTGTGTGTGTGTGTGTGTGTGTGTGTGTGTGTGTGTGTGTGTGTGTGTGGGTGTGTGCGCGCATGTGTGTGTGTGCGCAGACTGTCGGAGTGTCTAGACAGCGAGGCGGAGACCGTGATGCAGCTCCGCAGTGAACTCAGGGAGAAGGAGATGAAGCTGACAGACATCAGGCTGGAGGCTCTCAGCTCCGCTCATCAACTGGACCAGCTCCGAGAGGCCATGAACCGCATGCAGGTACAGCAGTCACACCCCGTTTTTGCACAGTTCATTCACAGATCCTGCCAGCATGCCTTACATACAAAGATGCCCTTGGCTGGTAATCCAGTAGTGTGGCAGTGTGCCGCGGATTCGATTCCCGATCCCGACGGCATTTACTGCATGTCACCCCCCCCCCCCATCTCTCTCCCCCACTTCCTGTCAGCCTACTGGATGGATGGATTTTATTTTGTCATTGGACACAAGTGTACAACGAAATTAATCCTACTGCCTACCCCTCTATAAAATATAAAATAAAGGTGAAAGGACCGCTGGACAGGTCTAGAGGTCCTAGAGGGCACCTAGGCTCCAAGTCCTGATCCCGACCTGTTCTCTCTCTTCGTTTCCTGTCTACATACTGTACTATAAAGGCATGCATAAATTACCCCGAATAAATCTTTTCTTTTTTAAATCAACGGCATTCGCATAAGAAAGGCTTTACACAGCAAGATGTCCTTAAAAGCAATGTTAGATTGAGAGTAAGTAAATGTAGTTGACGTGTGTTTGTGTGTTTGTGTGTTTGTGTGTGTGTGTGTGTGTGTGTGTGTGTGTGTGTGTGTGTGTGTGTGTGTGTGTGTGTGTGTGTGTGTGTGTGTGCGTGGGTGCGTGTGTGCGTGCGTGCGTGCGTGCGTGCACGTTTGTGTGTATTCCTACAGTGTGAGATAGAGAAACTGAAGACGGAGAATGACCGTCTGAAGCTCCATAGTTCTCAGGTGTCCATCTCCTCGTCCCCTACTCCACACCACCACACACAGCTCCAGGGCCAGGGCCCCGGCCCGGGCCTCTCCCAGCACAGCATCAACCTCAGCACCAGCGAGTCCACCAGCCTGGGTAAGACTAGTCTGTTTTCATTGGTTCCCAGATGGGGTTCATACGGTTTGTTAGACATCCTAACAGTTCCCACAGGCATTAGTCCGACAACACCGTCGCTCCCGTGGCCGGGTTAAAACTCACCCGTGGTTCCTGACATGCGCGGCAGGTTAAAACTAACCCATGGCAGGTTAAAACTAACCTGTGGCTTCCTGTGAGGTTAGGTTTATGGTTGGGCTTTGGGTAGGGTGTCGGACTCATGACTGTAGGACTGGTGTGTTGCGGGACGGAACACATGCACCCTCCCAGATTAGGGCAAGACAAACTTGTCTTGCATGTGTGTGGATTCTGTCGACATGTAGCAATTTAAAAACCCACATTAAATCAAATTCACGTAATCCGTACTGTGTTGTGTTTCCGTGTGAAACAGGATAGGCAGGCGGGACATACTGTCGGGAATACAATTAATTTGAACATTGAAAAGTGGGCGTGTCATAGCTAACGTGCAGAATTGCAATTCAAAGTTGAAGGTTGATTCTTGGTGGATGTCATGATGTTGGTTGGAAATTGGTCCGTTCATGCCTACGTCGTATAAGCACACGTCGTGTGTTGTTTTACAGAAACACACACGCTCACTGCTGATTGAACGGTGTTTTGCTGTGTGTACTTACTCTGCTTGTGTTCGTCATGACAGACATGCTGCTGGATGACACCGCTGGTGATGGAGGCATGAGGAAGGAGGGCCGCCATGTCAGGATAGTAGTCAGCTTGGACGAGGACAAGTGGAGAGAGGTGAGAGGTTTTTTTATTTAACCCAGATCGGAGATCGGATTCTAAAAATGTCTTCTACATCCTGAAAAAGCTATATGTTTCTATGTCAGTCGTTCGATTTTTCAAAAATAGCAGACCTACAAGCTCGTAGTGCGCCACTCGGTGGCGAGCTATGAGCTTGTAGATCTGCTATTTTTCAATAGCTAAAGCATAACATAATTCTAACACCAAAAGGGGTTAATATGTAATGAGAATTCTCTTTCATTCCTTGTCCATCTCCACTGTACTGTCTCTACACTGCCAGCAAAGCAGGAATGCCCTACTATACCTTGTATCTCCATATTTGCCTTACTTCGTCATACAAGTGTTGTGCAATACTGCCCCAACTAACCTCAGTCACAAATTCACAATGCATCGTGTTCATCGTGTGAAATGTTCAACCAATGAAAAGTATGATCAAATCAAGAGCTTGTGGCTCAATAATAACCCCATTGGAACGGACGCAGGTAGTTGTTTTTCCATTTCTTGAAAAGTCAAAACGTGTTTGGAAACACAAGGTCTCTCCCGCCCGACAGTGACAACATCTAAGCCAATACATTTCATGGACGCTGTCGATCAGGTGTCGAGCATCGAATGACGTTTTACCCACCTCTCTGTAACAGGAGAGCCGTCCTCACCACTTCCTGATCGGATGCATCGGCGTGAGTGGCAAAACCAAGTGGGACGTCCTGGACGGAGTGGTCCGACGCCTCTTTAAGGTAACATGACTGTACTAGTGAGACAAAGCTTCTGACATAACATGACTACTAGTGAGACAAAGCTTCTGACATAACAGGACTACTAGTGAGACAAAGCTTCTGACATAACAGGACTACTAGTGAGACAAAGCTTCTGACATAACAGGACTGTACTAGTGAGACAAAGCTTCTGACATAACATGACTACTAGTGAGACAAAGCTTCTGACATAACATGACTACTAGTGAGACAAAGCTTCTGACATAACATGACTACTAGTGAGACAAAGCTTCTGACATAACATGACTACTAGTGAGACAAAGCTTCTGACATAACATGACTACTAGTGAGACAAAGCTTCTGACATAACATGACTACTAGTGAGACAAAGCTTCTGACATAACAGGACTGTAATAGTGAGACAAAGCTTCTGACATAACATGACTACTAGTGAGACAAAGCTTCTGACATAACAGGACTGTACTAGTGAGACAAAGCTTCTGACATAACATGACTACTAGTGACAGTGAGACAAAGCTTCTGACATAACATGACTACTAGTGAGACAAAGCTTCTGACATAACATGACTACTAGTGAGACAAAGCTTCTGACATAACATGACTACTAGTGAGACAAAGCTTCTGACATAACAGGACTACTAGTGAGACAAAGCTTCTGACATAACACGACTACTAGTGAGACAAAGCTTCTGACATAACATGACTACTAGTGAGACAAAGCTTCTGACATAACATGATTGACTACTAGTGAGACAAAGCTTCTGACATAACATGACTACTAGTGAGACAAAGCTTCTGACATAACAGGACTACTAGTGAGACAAAGCTTCTGACATAACAGGACTACTAGTGAGACAAAGCTTATGACATAACATGACTACTAGTGAGACAAAGCTTCTGACATAACATGACTACTAGTGAGACAAAGCTTCTGACATAACATGACTACTAGTGAGACAAAGCTTCTGACATAACATGACTACTAGTGAGACAAAGCTTCTGACATAACAGGACTACTAGTGAGACAAAGCTTCTGACATAACATGACTACTAGTGAGACAAAGCTTCTGACTTAACATGACTACTAGTGAGACAAAGCTTATGACATAACATGACTACTAGTGAGACAAAGCTTCTGACATAACATGACTACTAGTGAGACAAAGCTTATGACATAACAGGACTACTAGTGAGACAAAGCTTATGACATAACAGGACTACTAGTGAGACAAAGCTTCTAACATAACAGGACTACTAGTGAGACAAAGCTTCTGACATAACATGACTACTAGTGAGACAAAGCTTCTGACATAACATGACTACTAGTGAGACAAAGCTTCTGACATAACAGGACTGTACTAGTAAGACAAAGCTTCTGACATAACAGGACTGTACTAGTGAGACAAAGCTTCTGACATAACATGACTACTAGTGAGACAAAGCTTCTGACATAACATGACTACTAGTGAGACAAAGCTTCTGACATAACATGACTACTAGTGAGACAAAGCTTCTGACATAACATGACTGTACTAGTTTAGTTTAGTTTAGTTAGGATCCATATTCTATAGGATCCCCACAGTTTCCATGGTGTCATGCCTGTAACGTGTGTTCCTTCTTCATCAGGAGTACATCAGCCACGTGGACCCAGTGAGCCAGCTGGGGCTGAGCTGCGACAGCGTGGAGGGCTACAGCATCGGAGACGTCCACCGCCTCAGCAACGGCCCAAGCCCGGCCCACACCCCCGAGCTGCTGCCCTGCGGGTACCTGGTGGGAGACAGCAACACCATCAACATCCAACTCAAAGGTACACATTTCAACACTCTGTGTGTATACTGTGCAGCTCTGTAGTCGCATTCAATTCAGACCAAAAAGAAACGGGCAAAAAGATACAAGTGGGTGTTTCTTAACAAACATTGGTCATATACTGCATAGACCAGTGGTTCCCAAACGATTTAGCTCGAGACCCAGGAGAAACATTTGATGTCTCCCTGGGACCCAAACTAGTGAAAATAGCCAAACTACAAACTCGCAACACACGATGAACACGATGCACTTTTTTTTTTTTGACGCTTACACGCCCGCACGGCATGTGTTTGTAAAGCAATCAAGCGCTATCCCCTTCCCCAGTACAGCTGGAATCAGCTGCGAATGATATAAAGTGATTGAAGGAGTGGGTCACGTGACGGTAACCAGCCAATCAATTATTGGGACTACCCGTTTTAGAATCCTTCTTTATACTCTTATCTATGGCGTGCCCCGACTAGGTGTGAGCAGTGACAGCGTGGACTCTCTGGTGTTCGACACCCTCATCCCTAAGCCCATGCTGCAGCGCTACGTGTCCCTGCTGAGGGAGCACCGGAGGGTCATCCTCTCGGGACCCAGCGGGACGGGGAAGACCTACCTGGCCAATCAGCTGTCCCGGCACTTCCTGCTGCAGGAGGGGCGCCCCCTGACCCCGCACGCCGTCGTCACTTTCAACGTGGACCACAAGTCTAGCAAGGTATATACAGCATGCAGCAGTGTTGTTTTTATGGTTGTTGAAGTCGTAGTCTCTTGAATAGTTCATAGTTCATTTAGTTTTAGTCACCTGGAATGTCTTAGCGTTTAGTCTAGTTTTGCTCGACTAAATATCATACGATTTTAGTCGACTAAATCTACAGTTGCCTTGATGCCGTCATAATGACTGTTTTTTTTCACTTGCTGAAAATAGCCGATCTACAGCCCACAACGTGTCGCAGCGTGACGCGTTGTGAGCTTGTAGATCGGCTATTTTCATGCAACTAATTGTAAAATGACTTATACTGGATCTCTTGTCCACTAGTCCCTTCCTAACATTTTAGTCTAGTTTTTATTTGTTGATGAAATTGTCAATATATTTAGTCATAGTTTTAGTCATCATAGCTTAGTTTTCATTTAGTTTCCATTTAGTTTTCATCAGTGGAAAAAGGTAGTCGACGAAAAAAAATTGTCTTAATTTTAGTCGACGAAATCAACTCTGCAGTACAGAACGTACACAGTGCTTTAATTGAAGATAAAAAAAATAAAACTTGGTTCAATATGTACCTTTTAACTTAAAGGTATATTCAGTGATTTCACTTAATTCAAATATCACTTATTTTTTTGTTTTGTTGTGATAATCCTCCCTACTATAGAGTGTGCTGGCCATATAAGGAGTTCCTCCCTGTCCCCAGTTAACCCCTGGGGGTCAAAAAACCTTAGGTTTCGTTTTTGACTCTCTATCCTGATTGGACGAAAGGCTGGGTCCCACAGCCAAAAACGAAACCTAAGGTTTTTTGAATGAAATCACTGAATATACCTTTAAGTTAAGTTGTCAATACACACACATGTTGAAATTGGACTTTCAACATTCCTGTGATATTGTCTTATATGAATATGTGACAATTAAATCCAAAACATATTGGGAAGATATAAACTAAGAACTATTTAAAAATATCATTAGACCCTGGTTAGACAACCCCCCCCCCCCCCCCCCACACACACACACACAAACACATACACACCTTTCAAAGTCTATTATTAAATTATCTCTCTCTCTCTCTCTCTCTCTCTCTCTCTCTCTGTCTCTCTCTGTCTCTCTCTCGCTGTAGGAGTTACGTCAGTACCTGTCGGGTCTGGCAGAGCAGTGTAGTGGTGAAGGAGGAGCAGAGGTCCCCCTAGTGGTGATCCTGGACAACCTGCACCACATCAGTTCACTGGGAGAAATCTTCAACGGTCTCTTCAACAGCAAATACCAGCGAAGGTCAGTCTGCACTAATATACTAGTTAGTCAATCTATGTACAGACTAGTTAGCACTAACTTACCAGCGCTGGCCAGTGTGCTGCATAACGGTTAGAGCATGCAATCTCCATGGAACACAATTCGTTATGCATAGCCTCCTAGTTGCAGCAATTGTATCCCTGCACGCACGCACGCACGCACGCGCACACACACACACACACACACACACACACACACACACACACGGTAGCATAATAGTGCTAACATCTCTCTCTCTCTATCCCCAGCCCCTACATCATTGGAACCATGAGCCAAGCAACATCCTCTGCACCCAACCTCCAACTTCACCACAACTTCAGGTATAATAATAAATTGTGTATGAAACAGTAGGTGAAACACCTTCCATTCGGTACGGTACAGGCCCTAAGTAAAAACGCTGTGTGCTTTGCCAGGTGGGTGCTGTGTGCCAACCACATGGAGCCCGTGAAGGGGTTCCTGGGCCGCTACCTGAGGAGGAAGCTGATCGTGGTGGAGATCGGCAGCCGGACGCGGAACGCGGAGCTGGTGAGGATCATCGACTGGATCCCTCGCGTCTGGCAGCACCTCAACCGCTTCCTGGAGGCACACAGCTCCTCCGACGTCACCATCGGTAGGAGAGAATGAACCGCGACGTTAAATGTGCAAGAGTTGTCGATTTGTACACTTAACAGGGTTAAACTAAACTAGACTATAGGCTATTGGGGGTGTTATTTTGTTTGTGTCTTTTACCTTCTGAAGTTATGGGTGCAAAAACGTTATAAAAATCAATTTCTAATCTCTCACACAACTCTCACGGTATAATCCAAGCGTGTTTGGTGTTTTAAACATTGTTATACTTTACAGTAGCTATTGAAAAATAGCAGATCTAAAAGCTCATAGCACGGCACCGAGTGCCGCGCTATGAACTTGTAAGTCTGCTATTTTTGAAAAATCGTGCAAATGTGCCTCAAATATTTGAATATATATTCTTTCGGAGGCATATTTCATATATTTTTTTGAAATATTGAGAACCACTGATATAGAAACATGAGGTTTTCCAGAAAAAAATACATTTTATAAAATATATTTTTTTTAATTTCGACGTCAGGCCTAAATGGGTTAATTTGTGGTTCCACTTTAGGAACTGAGATGCATGTTAACTCTACCTTAATTCTCCCTCTACCTTGTTTGTCCTGTAAATTCATTCATTGCCATACTGTCCCCATCTGCACAATATACTGTATGTGGTCCTATGTCTCACCTGTGTGAACTCCCCCCCCTCCCTCCTCCAGGGCCTCGACTCTTCCTGTCCTGTCCCATGGATGTGGAGGGCTCCAGGGTGTGGTTCACTGACCTGTGGAACTACTCCATCATCCCCTACATGCTGGAGGCTGTCAGAGAGGGACTGCAGGTAATTTGGACACATACTATACAGCGACAACACACCAGGGCTGGACTGAGACAAAACATTTGGCTCGGACATTTTCGCTGGGAATTTGGCCCAGACTGTGCCCACCAGAGGTCGGCCCACAGGGCATAATGCCTGGTACGTCCTGTGGCCAGTCCACCCCTGCAACACACACAACGCAACGCACACACACGCACGCACACACACACACACACACACACAGAGGCCCAATCCACTCCCTTGCTGACTCAATGAGCCCTCACTGACTTAGCTGCGCGTTCATGTGAAGTCTGCGAGGGCTTGAGGGATGTCCTATTTGAAATCGGTAAGTCAGTGAGGGCTCAGCCCCGCCCCTTTATGTGCCCTTTGCCAAAGTCACCATCAATGCTGACTTTGGCTGACTTTAGCAATGAAATTA
Source organism: Protomyctophum parallelum (assembly GCF_964188405.1). Lineage (NCBI taxonomy): Eukaryota > Metazoa > Chordata > Actinopteri > Myctophiformes > Myctophidae > Protomyctophum > Protomyctophum parallelum. Next base: position 48,294,047 of record NC_139699.1, on the reverse strand, counting down.
CCCACAGTTCATAGCGTTACCAGGGGAATGAGGGGATGTCAATCATTTAAGTATGCAAATTTGTTATGTATCGCGGTTAGAATGTCAACAAACACAATAGTGCTTTCTCACTGTTCTCAAAAGGAGACGGAATGGAAGGATATAGGCTATATATTTAATAACAATAATAATAATAAGGGAAACATGATGAGAAATGACTAATGAGCAAAGTAAAATAATATGGAAATGAAATGTATAATGAATATTATTATATATGAATAATTATTACAACCCATATCACACAGGAAAGTGTATTTATGAAACTAATAATAAAACGATCAGCTTAAATACTAAAATAGATGTGATAGACATGTACAAATAGGCCAAGCATGTAGGTAGGCACTGGCTGTGAATAAGGACAGTTTTTATAAAGTGATGCAAAGTGTCATGAATGGCAGACTCATCTTCAAAGTGCTGTCCCATTTCTTTCACAACAATTTGGAGCCCTTGCAGCCTCTCACCGTCAAGCACTTACAGCTGACGTCATTAAAGTCAATGAGGGTCCAGGGCTCAGGGCTTGAGGGAGGCAATTGGGATTGGGTCACAGAGACACACATCCTGTTTATCCTCACACATACGTAAATATGACACCCAGTCTGAAGTGAGCGCTGCCTTCCATTGCGGTCTGTATGAACTGGAGGAATACACTGACATATGAAATAGACACGGGCTGGAAAGTAATAAACATTTTCCGTGAATTACGCATTTAGGAGCTTCCACTATGCGTAACAATTATCTTGCGGGCGGTCACACAACCCACTATTCGTTTTGCAGACTCCTATATTTGCGGGTGGAGGTGTGTCCATAGGCGCGTCGATGCGCTTTCCCTATATTTGCTATCTCATGCACACAGGTTTAGGACAATGGAAAGTGCCTCTTCAAACCACTCGTAATGCGAATTCTGTTTGATAAAAGAATGCACTCCTGACTCTGAGATAGATAAGATAAGAGATAAGATCTTTATTGTCACTGTATGAGACATACAACGAGACAGTGAGACCTGAGTTGGAGCTGCCTCGGCTTGAGTCATGTTGCACAACATTCACAGCTCAGAGGTCTCGTTCTGTCTTAATTCTCCACAAATCTCTGTGATTGGAATTTTACTATAAATAGCAGTGTCAATTCCTTGTGCTTATTGTGTTTAATTGTCTAGTCAAATAATTTATTAGATTTGCACGAGTGAGGCTGTGTTGGAGCTGCTGGACACAAAACAACCCGGCCTCTGTATCAAATAGAAACTAGAAAAAGTGCCCTTCTGGGCACAGGTCTCCACCAGGATAGGAATGTAGGACATTGCAGCTTGCCTTCATCTGGTGGTTGGATAAAAGGGCAACAAAAGTAAATTAGAGGTAAAAACACTTTTCGGCCAGTTATAGCGCCACCTTGAGGCTGAGTTGAAATTGTTCATGTGGCATTTCTTCCTCGGCCTAGTGGGAATGTGCGTGCACAATTTCACGGAAATCACGCGATGTGTTCATGATTTGCAGCATTTTGTTTGAAACTGAGCACTCCTGTGAACTTTGGAAGCCAATCTTAACCAATCAGGATGGAGTCTGAGAAATCTGAAAGACCCGTTTCGTTGAATGGCTCTAGAGAGACTGTGTAGCAATTTGCGCGATGTTTGGACAAAATCTGTAGGTGTACTGTGCAAAAACTTGTTTTGCACAAAGCGGCCTCCTGGTGGCGCTATAACAGGCCGTTCTGGAAATTTTGGGGCAGAGGTTCATCGTTGGCATCCAGGGAGTGTGTGTGCAAAATTTGGCATTGACCGGGTTGTTTTGCACAAAGCGGCCTCCTGGTGGCGCTATAACAGGCCATTCTGGAAAGTTTGAGGCAGAGGTTCATCGTTGGCATCCAGGGAGTGTGTGTGCAAAATTTGGCATCGACCGGGTTAACGGTGGCCGAGATTAGCTGCTCACGGACACACACACGGACACACGGACGGACGGACGGAGTGCAAAACATACTCTCCCCCCATGCCTTCGGCCTGGTGGAGACAATAAGCTATATTTCAAGGCAGCAACGTGTGTCGCTCTTCCATGGCCATGGGCCATAGTGTAAATCACTGGGCATAATGTTAAATGGAGAATGGATCTCTTAAAGGCAATGGCAGGTGGCATGGTGATTGGTTTAATCATTGGAACTTCCCAAACCACACCTATGCATAATGTAAGGGCCGGGTAATGGGGGTTGTTTTAGGGACTTACGCTGTGGCACAAGATAACACATTTTACGGGGCCACACACACCTCTCACACAATACTAAATCCCCAAATTAACCCATTTTGGGCGGGAACCCCTTTTGGTGTTAGCATTATGTTATGCTTTAGCTATTGAAAAATAGCAGATCTTACAAGCTCAAAAATAGCAGATCTTACAAGCTCAAAAATAGCAGATCTTACAAGCTCATAGGACACCAAGTGGCGCGCTACGAGCTTGTAGGTCTGCTATATTTTTTTTAATCGAATAACCACTGACATAGAAACATAGCTTTTTCAGAAAACTGTCAGGATGTAGAAGACATTTTGTAGAATCGTTCCCAGGTGTGTAAATGGGTTAAGGAAAAAGGGCCCCTGCCGCAAGATGGAGTCCTGAGTGTGACCCTGAGAGTGACGTTGACCTTGTCTCTCTCTCTCTCTCATAGCTGTACGGTCGCAGGGCGGCGTGGGAGGACCCCGCGCGCTGGGTGATTGACACCTACCCGTGGTCGGCCGCGGCCACGCCCAGCGACTGGCCCCCGCTGCTCCAGCTTCGACCGGAGGACGTGGGCTTCGACGGTTACTCCGCCCCCAGAGAGGGAGTCAGGAAGGAGCCGCCGCAGAGCGACAGCGACGCCGATCCACTGGTGAGAATAGAAACACACACGCTTTTACCGTTCATGAAGTTCTTTGATTGCGAACGCAGTGAGCACTAACTGTAGAAGCTGGCCTAAACTGTCTGTCCGTGTGTGTGTGTGTGTGTGTGTGTGTGTGTGTGTGTGTGTGTGTGTGTGTGTGTGTGTGTGTGTGTGTGTGTGTGTGTGTGTGTGTGTGTGCTGTAACACCACCGGCCCGCCACCAGAGGGCGAAGCTGTATCACACACAAAAAACAAACACACAAAACTTAACTTTAAAAGAAATTAACTTAAAATGAAAAAACTTTTTTTTAAAACTTAAAAACATAACTTAAAAATAAATCTTAAAAAAAGTACGTAATTTATTCTAATTGTTGTTATTGCAATTTACGAGCTGCGTTCGCTTCCCGCATTCGCGCGTCTTACTTGTTGATTAGGAAGATCTGTCGATAATTCAATTCTGTTTCAAAGCGGTTTGTGTTTGCTATAGCGGGGGGAAGCAGCCATGTTGACTCAATGTTGACAAAAGGTCAAGTCTAGGGACACTAGTTACTCATGGTGAAGTCCATTTCTTTAACTCCCTGAAGTACCCCTAGGGGTCCCCGGACCCCACTTTGGGAACCACTGCTATAACTAACTATACAAGGAAAGGTAAATCTGTAGCATGTAGAAACCACAGTTCACAGGACTGCATAATATATGAACTTACTTTCAAATAGGATAGACTTTTGTCACAGACACATACTGTAAAGTATATGCCCATTTTGGGAGGGAACCCCTTTGGGTGTTTTAAGCATTATGTTATACTATAGCTCATTGCTATTTTTGAAAGATCGTGAAAATGTGGCACAAATCTTTGAATAGGCTATATATTCTTTCAGAGCGAACGTTTTTAACTCAAATCTTTGCTTCTGGGGGGTCCCTGGAACAACATATTTTTTCCTTAAGTGCCTATTGGAGGAAGTAGTCAGCACAATAGTGTGCAGTAACATCAATATAAAATCATCATAATTACAAGTATTTCCATAAGTGTAAGTGTATAAGTGTAAATAAATGATACATTGGAAACAACAGTGAAACATTAATCTAAGTAAGGAACAGTTGTGTACAAATAGTCTAAATCTTTTTTTTGGTAGTAGTCCTCTGTCATAATCCCCACCCATAAATAGCAGATCTACAAGCTAGGCTTGTAGATCGGCTATTTTCAGCATGCAACCAAGCTTTAAATGACAGTTTTAGTCTAGTTTTTATTTGTTGACGAAATTGTCAGCATATTTAGTCTTAGTTTTAGTCGTTGTAGCTTAGTTTCCATTTAGTTTTCGTCAGTGAAAAAAGGTAGTCGACGGACATTTATCGTCTTAATTTTAGTCGACGAAATCAACACTGCTCCTTCTTGTTTGGCTGCAGATGAACATGCTGATGAGACTGAAGGAGGCAGCGACGTCCTCCAGCCCTCAGAGCTACGACAGTGACTCCAACAGTAACGGTCACCAGGACGACATCCTGGACTCGTCGCTGGAGTCCACCTTGTGACCACGTCGTGTATTCTACTCTTTGTTTTATTTTGTTTTCAGTCACTATAAGAAGAAACCCCCCTCCCTTCGTCAAGAGTTTGACTTGATGCCACAAAACAAGAACCGCCTTAATTTGGGTGCTGGTAACCCAAATGTGAAGGGAATGATTGCAGGTTAGACAAAATGAGCAACAAAGTTTTTTCTTTCTTTTTTCTTCTTTTTGTTTTTTACCACAGTGGCCCTCTCAGCTCCTGTAGCAGGAGCCCTGTTAATAATAAAAATACTCAATGTGGGAAGAAGTGTCGCCATAGCCATCATCATCGGCCAACACCTTCCCATCCATCACCAGCCTCAAACGCCTGGCATCATTCTTTCACCGCTCAAAGGGCTGCTCCCTCAGCTACTGATGCCGAGGATGGCTACTAAAACTCCTTCGGGAGATTCCAAGGGTATCTTAAGAGACCTGACTTGAGCCCTCCAAACCGCTGGTGTTTAAGAGATTTGATCCTTGAATGAATCATTGGGGTTCCAGTTGTGATACGTTGAAACGTTTGAAACAGGAGGACCCAGGATTCAAAATGCTGGATGCTTTAATATAGATGACAGCACAAGAACCTCCAACCAATCAATAGGTGGACATCAGACAGCCATCCTCTTCTGTCATCCTCTCCGTCTGTGTGTGCGGCCTGCAGGGGGAGCTGCAGAGGCATGTCTTTGTGGATTCATTGTTTTGGTTTTTTTACAGGGTTGCACGTGTTTCTAGAGACACAAGATTTTTGTGAACCAAAATATATATAATGTTACCTGTAAAAAAAAGAAACTCTATTACATAACTTATTACATTCATCCCTTATAACACCCCAACAACCCCCTTCGTGTGTTTAGCTCACTGTCCATTTTTGCCCCCAGCTGCTGCTGCTGCTGTTGTAGCACAAGTCTCTCTCTTTTGGTGCTGGACTAAAACAAAACTGAACTAAAACAAACAATGCCTTACTCTTTTTTTCTTTTTTTGGTAACAGATGATGTGCATTAGCTACTTATTTGTCTGTTGTTATTGTTTATATGTCTCTAAAATGGGCAGTAAACTTTACAGGGCTCCGGGTCTCGCCAACCCCACCCCCCTTCCCGCAAGCCGCGCTCCGGGGACAGGCAAGGCGGCCTCGGTGGGGTCAAGGAGTGTTGACCCTTTTACCATATCAAACACCAGTGCCGCGGTATCGATGACGTGAATGGAAAAGCAGGCCTTTGGGTTTAGTATTTTTACGTTTGTATGAATAACAACCCCCCCCCCCCCTTCCCGCAGTGCTGAGAGATCTGTAAATATTCTGACAACCAGCGAGAGGAAAGAAACTACATAGATTCTTTTGGTGCTCTATCAATATGTGTTTCCCGTATTGATTAGATGAGGGACGATTCGTTGATAACAAAGCCTTGTCAAACTTCACTCTGTGCTTTTTTTCCCATGCTCGTCTGTTTTGATTGTGTTTTTTTTATGATCAACAATATGTTGACATAATCATGTAACAACTAGTGTACATGCTGCTTTGTTTATAGTAATCTAATTCTACTTGAGATATAATGGTACTATAAACTATAAGGTACTCCCGGCTGGGCGGACACGGACGTATTGTTTGGCATCGTTTGACTTGAGAAAGTTGTACTTTTTTACTCTTCAGTCCGGCCTTTGAGGAACAGTGGACAGAGGCTGTTTCAGTCCAGCGTTTCTTCCATTGCTATTGGTGTTTTTGAGTGTACTTATCATCACAGATTCCCTATGCAACATTCATTTTGATCTCAAAATGGAAGCCAAACCTGTGAGGTGCATTCCTGACTCACGTTTATTTTATTATTATAATTTTTTATCCCCAGCACTGCCAGGAGGTGTAAAACATGGTACAAACAGATTTGTGAATGCTTTTTTGGACTTGCGTCCATCATGTTCTTTGTCCATATAAATATATATATATGTGTTGGTGCATTTTAAAGAGGTTGTGTCTTTATGGTAAATGTAAGCACAAAAGAAAAAACGAATTATGTATGCTTTGTCTCGTGAAAAAAGAAAGCCTGCTTTTGAGATGTGCGGGTGCTGAATGGCCAGTCAGTTGATATTAACATACTCACAAAACTCAAATGAATGTGTTTAGCCTTCTTTGCTACAGTATATGTACATTTTCTATGTAACATAACTTTGTAAATATTTGATTACCTTGCAGCATTTTGATGACCCCTTTTCTAGCCGATTTGTAACAGTACTTGAAAATGAGTATGTTGTGTACAGTCTCTTACAGCAGAGCTGTGACTCTGCACAGGGCTATATGGAGAATTCAATCTGATATCACTGTACTAGTCTTAAGTTATTGTGATTCAATAAAATTAATGATTATTTATGGTCGAATTTAATCTTGTTCCTGTCTCTCTCTCTGTCTCATGAATATAATTCCACTGATTAGATCAAATAAGAAAATGTGAGTTTTAAGTATAGGTAGGTCAGCTAAATTGAATGTCAACACTTTGTCAGACAGACTGATTAAAAAGCACATTGAATTGTTTACAATTTTATTTGGCCTTTGTACAAAAGTATGAAACAACAATACATATATATACAACACATAATACATAGCAACATAGTTATTAAACAAATTCATATAAATTATTCATGAAATAGCTACTTATTTTTTCAATAAACAACTATTAAAAGTCAAGGTAAAAGAAACTATTGTTGGCATAAAAAATGTCCATACAAAATTGTACAAAATACTGTACAGTTGAAAAAGTAGCTGTGCAAAACAGCAAATCGTTTCATTTTTCAGAAGCATCTCGTAATGTGAGATTTATGTTTGTTCTGGATTTTTATTTTGTTGATATAGGCCTAATATGGAAACGATGAGGATATGGGGGTCTATCTGAAATCCAATCAGCGGTTGGCATACAGTTCATATTTTCACTTGACGGTCATGCTCATGTTCTATATTTGTAGGCCTAAAAATAATTTAAGATACAGTAATTTCTTCTTGGTCTGACTCTGAGAAGTCCGAGTGCTTGCTGGAGAGGGAGGGCGAGGAGGAGAGGTTGCTGGATCCGACGCTGCTCAGCTGACCCCCGGCCGTCGGGGAGAGACACAGCGCCCTCCTCCTCCTGCCAAACTCTTCGTCCTCCTCCATCTCCTCCTCTTCCTCCGCGGAGGACTTCTTGCCCACGTCGCTGAGGTCGGGGTGCGGGTTGGTCTTGGTGGGCAGCGTCTGCTCACGACAACCTCCCGACGACAGCAGCTCCCGTTCCTTGGAGTTCCTCCACTTCATGCGCCTGTTCTGGAACCAGATCTTCACCTGCAAGTGCAAAAAAAGACACGTGAGTTTTAATATGATGTGCACACAATGATCTGTAAACTGGATACTGTAGGCAAAGCAGTTGCAGGCCTTGTTAAAAAGTTTGTTCTTTTTTCCTACGAATCAACAAAGAATTAGTCTATATATGTAGCCCATGAGCCGGGGAATAGTTCATTAACGAGTTTTCGCTCCAGATCAAAAGTAAACAAACAGTATACAGTCTCAATCTAGTGCAACCAACAACAGGTTCCGTGCATCACGCACCTGTCTAACCAAGGTTCCTACACCTACTGCAACACAAACAGGCTATTTATTATTATTTATTTACCTGTGAGTCCTTCAGGCCCAGTTTGGAGGCCAGTTTCTTCCGGTCGGGTTTGCTGATATATTTCTGCTTCTGGAACATCTTCTCCAGGGCTTTGCGCTGCACGTCAGAGAACACCGCTCTCCTCAACATCCCTCTGCGCGGTTTGCCCCTGGCGGCCAAAGGCCACGAGAAAGTCCCGGGGATGGGAACAACAGATGAAGACGCTGCAATCCAATCAAAACAAAAAAATTAGGAGAACGTTATTTATTTATTCCCCCCCCCCCCCCCCCCCCCTTTATATCAACACATCGCAATAAACTATATTGCCACGGTGAAGTGTCCTGTAACTGTTTTTGCCGTGGCTTTTTCTAGTTTTTATGAATGCGCCTCCCCCCTCCCTCCCCTTCCTCCGCCATTGCGATACGTCTCCGCTTGGAGTGAAATGGCACGAGGTGACTAATTAGCACATTGGCCGGTCCCCAAGCGCATTGGTATGGTAAAGAGGTAGCATATCCTTTAAGGAACCCTGGCGAGGCTGGATAGAGGAGTTAATAAACCGTGAACAGTAATTGTGTAGTAATGAACTAACGCAGAAAAGACTCTGGACAGGCGGCGAAGGCCATATATTATCGCAACAAAGGGAGATTTACACTTTCAAACTAAACACCACTGCATACCAGAATACTGATGCCCAGGCCAGGGGCCCGGCGAGGCGCATTTTTTTCCTGCCCTCAAATCATTTTCATTAAATGAACACGAAAAGCTATTCAGGGACGCTCGAGTTGTTTTGTTGCGGGCATTCAGCCAGCCCGTGAAAAGACTCCCCAACTCCATTATGATTTGTCTTGAATGAAAGCACGGACTAGCGACTTTATAGACTTTTCTAAGAGATTATTCTTTATCTCAACTTCGTTGATTGGCCTGGATTGAGAATAGAGGACCGTTTAGGGCATAGCGAGAAGAGAAGAGTGTATAGATGAGGAGGAATTGGTAAACCTATACCCCATCCCATGATATGAGAGATGCCATTGAGAGAGAAATTATTGTGATTAAAATTAAAATAAAAGCACTTTGGAACTGTACCAACTAGCCTATAGCATAGGCCTGTCGGTTATTATAGCCTACAAAACGTGTTGTGTGCTATATTAAACTTTCACATATACAGTTGTTGGGACTCCCTCTGTCCCTGTGCGCACCCTGAGAAGCATGAACAATTTAACAACGACGCGCTATGTGGTCTTGTGAGAATATTGAAACGTCTCAATAGGGCCTAATAGGGAAATTAGTGCATGACTGGTTCACGCCTTTGGCCCGCCTGGTAGAAGTCACTACCCCGAGGTCTGTGGGTGGTTTGGCCGGTGGGAGCTGACCGAATTGGTCACGGTGCTGAAAGCTTTGTTGACCGCTGGGCGGCCCATTGCCCCGGCGCTGTGGGAAAACGCGGGGACGTGGAAATGCCAAAACGCCCCCAAAAGGGAAGAGGGGGGGGGGGGGGGACGACTCAACTTGCACCCTGGCTCAAATCGTGAGCATGACGATTTGGGATAATTGGTTAATTAGGGGGTGGGTGAAGACCCGGCAGGGGCACATGCAGGTCTTCTTAATAAGACATTGATTTCTGCTTCGCAATTGCGACCCAAAACAGAGAACATGCCAAACTAATTTTAAGTGCAAGTTGCAACAGTGTAGGGCAGGCTATATGCCAAACCAAAGACGGCGTGTATTCAAGTAGGCTAGATATAACAGAGAGCTGAGCTTACCTGGTAAATAGGGGGCCCTGAATAGAGGATGAAAGGTTCCGTCCCAGTAAGGAATGTGGAAAGCCTTGGACTGTATGTGGACCGTGGGAGGGGACGAGGCTGTGGAGGGGACATCACACACATTAGAAACATTATAATCTTTCTTATAGAATGGAAAATATAATGGCATATACAGAACTACAGATTCATGTTTAAAATGCATCTATATCACTGCATGCAGGCTTGCACTCAGTCATACCGGTCTTCGGTGATGGCGCCAGGATTGCGCTGACTCCAAACTTGAGGAACGTTGAATCTTTACTGTTTGACACATGAGACGTTTTCGGGGAGCACGATTCGCGCGTCACCGCGGCTGTCGTTGTGAACATCCCGCGCTCCGCCGCGTGCACGCCGGTGAAGGACATGGTGGCGGATGCTGTGGGCAGACTCAGAGAGACGGTGGCCGCCGACGGGATGCAGGTCCTGTTCATGTATGGCGCCGCCGCCGGCCTGCTTATCCGCAGCAGGTCCTCCACGAGAAAGCTGGAGTGGTTGTGGTGGAAAGTGGACGGCAGGGACTGGTGGTGGAGCGGCCCCAGGGCGGCCGCGGCGGGCCGATACAGCCCGGGGTACATGGCGGAGGGGGCGAGGACGCTTGGGATCATCATGGTCCCGGCTGCGATGTGGGAGGGAGGGAGGGGGAAAAAATCAGCTCTTGAAATATTCCGTCTTTTTAAAGCGAAGAGAAACTGTCCTGTTGAACGGGTAGCAAGCAACTCCTCTGGTTTCTCTCACTCCAGGGAGAGGCATTTTATAGCGGAGTGCCCCCCCAAAGACCCTCTGAGGGCTGACAGCCTCAACAATGGGGATCAACAAAGTTCTCCACATGGTTCGCTTTCATGCGACGTCCCTGGCGCGCTGATTGGCCACAGAGCGCAATTTATGATTGCATTAGACTTCATAAGCAAGCAACGCAATCTCCTGCACAAAAGGGGCACAGTCATCAATTTTACATATTGACCACTTTCCCTTTCTTGTGAATTTGTTTTGTTTGGCATGAGACGCAAGTGGACTAATTAAAAAGCAATCTTTAAAGATTCAAACACGGGTTGGGAACTGCCATTTTCCATTCAAGGTCCATTTTTTCGTTTATGGCTCAAACTAGGCATATATATATATACACCAATAATATATGGAGTAGGCCTATATATTTAAGTCATTCTATACAACATAGCTTACTCCAATAATTTTATTTAAGCCTATATGTGTTTATTGTGAGCACTTATGGCCTACATTAGGCTTCTGCACCACCACCTGAGATGGACATTTTCATAGGATTCTCAACACTCAATCTGGTATATAGAGCTCGTCATGGAATAATGTCTTAAACGGATTTCTGCTATCAAAACGCTTAAACAGATGTGTTAAATATCACGGGGTTTGTTGCAAAGTCTTCATTCAGGCAGCGCGCCGCTAAAAAGAAGGGCCTGCACATTGCGCGCAGAAGTGTGCGGCCGCTGATCCTGTTAACCATGAACTAACTGTCAGCCTCAGCTGCGGTGGCGCCCCACTCTCCTTTCTCTGCTCTCCCTTTAAAAAAAGGCCCTAGGCTACTGGAATAAAAGCTTTATTTCTAAAGGCGGTTTTGTTCTGCTATTTTAACCGGCTGAATAAAACTGCATCTGTGATTTGATTTAAAACGCATTCATATGAGAGGACACACAACCCCCCCATATATAAAACTCTTATTAAAGCGACTTGAGGCTGATAGCCGTGTTCTGTCAGCTTTGCCCTGAAAGCCGATAAACCAGACCGATCAGGCGAAAATACATTGCAGATCATGAAGGAAAAAAAGGCTGTTTTGTTTTTTGTTTGTTTACAAGGTAATTCAACTAACGGTATATTGTAGGCCTATTCATATTGTAATAACAATAATAGGTCATAATAATAATAACAATTATTAATAATAATAATGACCTAATTCTACTAACAAAATCAACTAATAAGAATATAGGCTAACTAACAATAATAATAGTAACAGATGCTATAATAAAATTGTAGGTATTTGATAATGATAATAATCACACCCGTGTGAAGTGACATTAAAGTCAATCTCATGTTGATTAGGTGGTAATCGTATGTGTCAAAACAAACATTCAATTCTCTTTATTGTTGGCATTTAATGTTTCTGTTAGGGACAAGATGGCGTAAATTTTCTCTTCATTATCAATGGCGTTTTTAAAACAAACATAATAAATAGACAACAAAAATAATAGCCTAATTTGACGATAATAATAATAGCTTATAATGGAGGGAATTCAATTAAAATAATTAAAATAAAAGTTTGATTTGATCTACAATTTGGTTTATCAGAAAAAGGTTAATTGTCGGGCCTTTATTAACGTTTATTGTGGCAATAATAGCCTATAAACATGTAATGTAATTATAATTGTATTATCATTATTAATCTGCATGTCTTTTGATTCACGACTTTGATGTAGAGTTGTAGACCTTGATTTGTGGGATATATAGTCAGATCGCACCTCAGCATTAATTATATTCATGAAGTCGATAGTCGAACATACTATAGGCCTATACCAAGTTTTTTCTAAGATATTATACACCCCATCCCATGATGTGCATATATTGTTGCCATTTTTTCCGTGTGATAGGCCTATAAGTGATAGGCCTATAAGACCTATATTATAGGCCGTGAAATGCATTGTTATAAGGCCGAAAGCTGCAGCTATATATATAGTGTTCATGGAAATAACAGTGAAATAAATATCTAAATAATCTGCGCATCACCTTTTTCAACATAATTTTACAGCTTGTATTCCGAGTTTTCAGACCCTCACAGGCTTGTCTCCTATATATTTATTATACATTCTTCCCTATAGTGGCCAGCCGCCAACGTCACTTGGAATCGGTTCAACTTGCGGTGGAGTGGTTCAACATTAATCTAATATAAAATGGCCACAACCCGTAATTAACAAGGGAACGCCTCCGTGAAATGACCCCTTTGGACGGAGAGTAGCCTAAACGCTTATCAGAAGTGCGTTATGTGACAGTCTGTCCCAAAAGACGGGAAGAAATTAGAATAAATATAGACGCACATTAAGACGATCTACCACAACTCCCGTCCATTCATTGGACGCGATAAGTAACGAGGCCTTCAAAGCTTTTTTTTTATGAGCCCATATTCCTTTACTTCGTACCCGAAATCCTCCCTTTGTGACTGGTAAGCAGATGGTTTGCAGGAAACACAGCTTAGTCTCGATGACCGAGACTAATTTCTACTAGCTTTGCAAGCTTGCCACGTCTCCCCTCTCTTTTACCTAACCAAGTAAAACAGCTGGTTCCGACTGAATTAACGCCACTAGCGCATATAGACCGTACATTTTAAAGTTGAATAGGCCTAATATCTATAGACGCTTATAGGGGGAAAACAAATGACATATATAGGTCAATTCATGCCTGGCGAAAGTGTGTGGCTATATTTATATTTGTCAAAATACAATTTTAGTGTGCAACATTTTAGCCTATAGGCTATTTTATTTTCCAGATCTTATTTCAGATCAGAGTCTACACTTCACCCCACTATGGCGTGTGGTTTGGAAACGGAAGGTTCCACACTGAGAGACCGACCGCACCGAGCTATATAACATATCAAAATAATTCACTTAAATAGATTAACTTAACTATTGTCTCGCGTCCCTCTTTCTGCCTCGTTAAGTGAAAGGGGCTGAGTAAATATGTTAGCCATGCATGAAGGGCTCTCTATGGGCGGCGCATTGTGCCGCGGCTCCGACAGGTGGTTGACTGTTTATTATTCTCTCATTATTTATCGATGACGTGCAGCTATAAGGACAACTCCCCGTCCTTTCACCGCGGCGGCCGGCCTGGGACCTGGACCGGGACGAACAGATTGGTGGTCGCGCTTCTCTGTGACACTGACTGACTACCAGTCATCCATCTAAAGCCATAACAACAAGGCTAGATGCTTTGACTGAGTTTATTATTATGCGTAATTCGGATAAAATGGCAACTGGGCCAGCCCATTATATATACGGCTGTATAAACTTCAGGTGGTTTGTTGTTACACCTGCCAGTCGACGTTATAGTTAACAGGCTTCGAACAACTGTTTTCACTTCCAGACTTGACTTGACGCTTATCAATGAATTGACAAAAGTTCAACTCGAACGGTTTTGACGTCTGCAGGCAGCATCCATCCACCTCCCCGTGTCATGACGTGCACCACCTCCATGGAGGCTGCATGGGGCCGGTGGTGACAGCCAACCTCCTTCCTTCCAGCATCTGGCGCTGCAGCGCAAAGCCCTGCCGAACATTCAGCGAATTAGCAATGCCACAGGATTCAGAAGGCTATAGTGACAAGCATTAAATCGATATTAACTTTGTATTAAACATGGGGCCCCTCCCTCCCCTTTCCCCCCAAGTGGAGTAGAGCCATATAGCCGCAGACAAAGCTTCTCTGTATATGAAATCCTCCATGCACCTGTTCCCCCCCATATATAACCAGCCTGCAGCCAGGCGACTTCAAGTTCTTATTTTCACCCACTGCTTTTTATCCCTGCAAGGCGGAACCCTTTTTTACTCCGGCTATTGTTATAAATGTATCAATTCGTATACACTAGGGCTACTATAATCTAAATAAAGCTGAGGACTAGTATTTAAATGTCCACCAACCTGACTAATTAAAACCTACTGTATATACTGTATATAGGCTACAAGTCTTTCAGCAGACACTTATATCTGCCATGCCACGGTGTCCAGAGACTCCAGACTGTAACCTTTTGCCTCTCTGTTGCTGCTCATTTTATTGTCAGCATGGATGTCGAGTAGGGCTCTAATCCTCTTAAAGCGCATGTTGGTACAGTTTGCATATCATTTTCTCATCCCAGAATGGGGAACACAACCATGGCTCCATTCACAGGGATCTCCTCTGTCCTCTTTCACTGCAGCCACGGCCACACTGGCATTAACATAATCTGACAACCAACGCCATTGTCCGTGACCTTGTATGCAAAGTTAATTGCTCATTAATACCAGACAAAACAGAGGGGTGCAGAGGAAACGCGAGTGCTCCCCTAAACCCTTGTTTTTTTAGAACAGACAGGTGGAAACATCCTCCAGAGGCTAATTATTGTTTAAAATCTGAAATGATAAGTAGAAATAGACCATATCAGCCTATATATATACCACACCATATACAAATACCAAAACGGTCGCCCCCAAAACACAATCGCCCTGGGCGCAAATCCGGCAACCTCGGTTTAAACCTTATTCCTAACCCTATATATAAACGCAGTAAAACTGTGCCAAAAACCTATAGGCCTATTCCCAAACTTGACCTCAGTAAAACTATGCCTAACACTAAACTTATTTCCAATCTTACAAGAAGTTAAAAAAAAAGAAAAAAAAAAAGAAAAAAAATCACACCCATGTGAAGTGAGGGGCGCTCTTTATCAATGATTGTGTTCCGCAAAGTTTTCACTATGATGTAAAATTGTCCATTCATTGTCAACGGGAATTTAATGTTTGTGTAGGTAGGATAAACAGTTTGTGCACACACACTAAAAGCCAGGCAGAGGAGGGGCTACAGCGCTCCTCAAATAGCGTGTTTTGAGGCGAGACTTCCGGTTATACCTGGGGTGAGACTTCCGGTTCCACCTGAAGGACAGAAGGTTCAGAAATAGGCAGTATTATGCAACAGTATGTTGCATACTGTATATGCAACATACTGTATCATACATGGATCTCAGAAGTTGATCTGTCACTGATGACGTTTTATTGCTTGTGGATTCCCTCCATGAGCACTTGCACATAATGCAGTAGCACACATGCGCGCACACACGCGCGCACACACGCTCGCACACAGACACGCTGATTCACAAAGAAAAATGGCACACACTCCCTCAAAAGTCTACAATTTGTCACAGTGGCTCAGTGCTAATCAATTGCAAATGTATCTTTGCGCACATTTAATCTCATCTCTACATTAGTTTCACGGATGCGGGCCCGATTTGCAAGAGGGCCCTCGGGGCCCCCTTTGCCATCCCCCCCCCACCCACCCACCCACCCAGCGCCAGCACCTGGCAGTCTTTTAGGTTAGCGTCTTGTAAACACCCGCTGCTCCAACGGGTGCCCTGTCTATGGACCCAAGCGTCACGGCGCAGCACGCAAAAGAAGACCACGCTCTGTGGTTGTCAACACTGGTTTAGATTAGCGGGGCCACCGTTGTGACATTAGCCATGACTCTCTCCTGGTCAACTCAACCTGCAGCGCTGTAGTTTGATATAGATATATCCACTAACTGCATGGCTATAAAGTCTACTCCAGAGCGTATACATTTGACATTGAGAGTGGAAAGAATTGAAGAGTATTTATTGGGTCTGTTACAGTCGTCTGTCAACAAGACAAGACCACCACAGACATAATTCTGTAATTTGCTTGCCTTGTTAATCATCAAGACATCACGCAGTTTGTATTGTTGGTGTCTGGTGGTGTGCACTCTACTGTGCATTAATACTAACTGGTGCCATTAGTGGATTCAAGTTTAAATTTGACTCCCTGTCTCCCTCATTTTCTCATCTCACAAAGTGTAACATGCCAAAACAGTTTGTACTTTTAACTTGCATTAGGCCTGTCTTTGATATTCTAGATATTCCCATGACAAAACTCAAATGTGAATTTGTTTCACAGATTGCACATATTTATAGTATAGAGTCCCCTATATGCAGAAAATGCCTATAGGCTTGTTGTTTACTATAGGGGTTGGGGGCTTGTGTGTGTGTGTGTGTGTGCACGTGCATGCGTGTGTGTGTGTGTGTGTGTGTGTGTGTGTGTGTCTGTGTGTGCACATGTGTGCATGTGTGCGTGCACGTGTGTGTGTGTGTGGAGTGTGGACATGTGTGCGTGTGTGTGTGTGTGCGTGTGAGTGCGCACATGTGTGCTTGTGCGTGCGTGCGTGCGCGCGTATGGGAAGGGTGTTTGTGTGGGGCAGTCTTAAGGAGAAGAAGGTATGAATGGGGGAAAGAAGGGGCTTGGGTGGAGGAGGGGATCCCTGACGGACTCCACTGCCTGTTGGCCCTGCAGCATTGATGGCGTGTTGGCCATATAATCGGATTGCCAGTGGGTGAAAGTGAGCCCCGGGTGCTTATGTCAGTTTGCGTCTCGTCAAGCTGAATAATGCGCATGGCCGAGGAGCGGAGCGGACGCTCACCATTGAGGTGTTCTCAGTACTTGTGGCTAAGCGTTTCTAAAAGAGAGAAAAAGCCTCATTGGATTCATATATAATTCTCACTCAAGCGTTTTGATGCATTTGCATAACAGGAGGAAACCAGTGATCTTTTCAGAGCTGCTGCTGCTCCTGAAAAGTGTGTGTGCGTGTGTGTGTGTGTGTGTGTGTGTGTGTGTGTGTGTGTGTGTGTGTGTGCATGTGTGTGTGTGTGTGTGTGTGTGCGCCCTGTAGAAGCATGCAAGCATGGACACGGCTTTCTGCGTTTGGCCTCTCATGTAATAGAACATCAACAGCAAAAAAAACGACTGAACCTTTAGCTTTTGGCTCTTATCTCCATCCACGTTGTGTGAAAATAGCGTTCTGCTCGAGTGAAACCGTTGTCTGCCTTGTATGAACATGACCTATAGGCTCAGAGCCCTGTTGGCTCCATGGATTCAGCCTGAACACATAAATACATTATTCTCCCTGAAATGTTTTGATGTGTAACTTTACAAATTGTTTAATTCACTTATAGGCATAAACGCAGAGAAGCTTGACTCTAAAACCAGCAGGCATGCATGTGGGAAAAGATGCATTGCACTTACATGCAGACTTAAGTTTATCATGAATGTTTTCTGACTTTTTCAAATGAATTGCCATGAAACATTTGACTTAATAAAATTACTGTCCAAAAGTCAAATATAAAATTTTAACATATACCTTCGAAACCTTCACACATATCTATTATCTGCCATATAGAACATATTAGTCCACTGGCATAATAGGAATTGAGACAGACTTATGCAAAGTGGTCCAAAGAGCAAACTCAAACACTCGAGCAAAGACTCACTTTTAAAAAGGCTTTAATTTAACGACAGGCCATTAAAAACAATAAAACGCCAAAGATAAAATTATTCTTGACTTTCAAAAGAAATGTAAGATCAAGGCTTATTAACAATTTATAGAAATCAATCAATCAATTAATCAATGTGCTGACCACATAAGATATAACATTCCTGGATCAACTCGCAATAAGCAGAAAGTCCCCCAAAGTATTTCAAAAAGCAAATCTATGTGAACAGTGAACAGTGATAGCAAATTGGCGATCTGCACCGAGTTCCTCAGTCACAGCAGATGATGATAGTCAGGTCTTGGATATAAAGCCAGAGCAGGGCAGGAGACGGGGTTCTCCTCAACCAGGATGTGGACCATCATCTGCTTGGTTGAACCTGTTGAGATGCTGTGAGGTGTGATCCACGTGGCGACACATCGTGCACTTTTGTTTCCATGCATGCTTTGAATCCCGATTTATACTTGGTTGCACGCTATATACTAGTGTCACAGACCGAAAATAGCCGATCTACAAGTTCACTGTTAATCGCATTGTGACACGTTGTAAGCTTGTAGATTGGCTATTTTGACACATTGCGCCACTAAGCACAAATGACTTTTCTCAGATGTGGGAGTCAGTCACGCAGAAGCCAGGCCTCCCCCTATATACCTCGGGGTCCTCTTTTCCCCGGGATGGTCAAAGTCCCGGCGTCTGAAAGTCAGGTCGTACAACCATTTTATCCCGCTGGCCTGTAGATGCCACCGCGGTCTGTATATTAATCCCATCATTCTTATTCTCCACAAGGTGAGGTGACCCACACTGTCAGCTCTCCAAACCGTCACCTGTCCATCTCTTTCTCCCCCCCCCCCCCACCCCCCTCTTCTACCCTCAGGTATTAACACCCTTGGCTGTTGAACCTGGGCGTGATTTTGCCCAATGAGGGAGAAGTGATATACTTTTAGCAGATTAGAGAAGCCGCACGTCACAAGGGTATAACTTTCATGTTGTTCTGTCTCGGGCCCTCAGTGGACCAAACACCAGGATGTGGGGTTAAGCCTAGACCTCCCGACGGCCTAAAAGGTGCTCACTCATCCGGAGACTGATGTTCCAAGAGGGCAGACAATGACCAAAAAAGGGGGAGAAATCTTCTCTCCATGAACATTCAAATCCTCGTAAGGGAACGTCAGTTAGCTGGTGCTACTGGTTCTGTAACATCGTCGAAGCCGTCTGCCTTGTTTTTGTTTTACCTTCTCCCCTTTTGTTCTGCGTTCTCCAAAGCTACACGAGGGCTTATCGCAGAGGTATTTTGTTATTATTATTTCTAAGCTAGAGAGAGTCTTCCTAGAGTTCCCCCCACTACTCCCTGTACAAAGACTGAGGGGCAGGGGGGGAGGTCATCTATTGGTGTGTGACCCCTGCTCTGCGGGGTCAAATGATAAGACAGTCGGGGTCAAGGAGAGAACAAAAGGGGAAAGAGAGGCCACTCAAAAGACAGCAAATGGCAGAACAAGAATTTGAAACCTTTTCGCTTGCCTCAACGTTGTTGCGGAATCTCTGTGTATACGATATGGCTCCAAACAGGAGATCAACTTGGCTGTTGTTTGGGGATATATATGGACATAGCCTATGTCGAAAAGTATAACATTTAGTGTTCGTCTGACCTAGACTGCTCTTGTCCTCATCGACACATACATGCACTATGTTGATGAATACATGCAAATGTGTATGTTGTTCAGACTTCAGAGCCTAAATAAAACTCAATATTTTTACAGTGGACGCGCACGCACAGAATCACAGAAACGCACACACCTACACCTACACACTGATATTTTGTTCCGGTGTGATTCCCATTAGTTTTATTTTTTACGGGCCAGTTAGTTTTACTGTCTGGCACATACTGCGATTCCAGCTATTTTCCATGCTCATGTACTCTCCCTCAACTATATTTCCCATCGTCTGCTCTGTGTGAGTATAGCTGGTTTTATGGACAGACCACAGAGTCTCAGGCTGATACAGTAAAGGGAGCAGAGACTAATTGATCAAGGGGAGAATAGAAGCACAGTGTCACAGTCTGGGAGTCCAAACTGTTTAGATTTTATGACCTGTGTCCAACCAGCACAGCCTGTTGCATGTACAGCCAGGGACGTGCAGAGAGTGTTAGAGAGGCAGGGGCTGAAATCCCCCCGTAAGAGGGCACTTTTGGACAAAAATAGTGAAAATAGCTGATCTACAACGCGTCTCAGCGCGACGCGTTGTGAGCTTGTAGATCAGCTATTTTCGGGGCGCAAAACCTAGCACTCTTTAACTAGTGGAGATGTTCAATGCAAAATACTGCAGTGTTTGAAGTTCAGGAGACTAAGGGGAAAAAAGCAATTCTCCTGAATGCTGCCTTCAGGTATGGCATGGAAAGGAGTGGCATTTGCATTTCTTTCACCATAGTAAATGCTGCATTCGTGGTCTGGAGAGGGCAGTTGTTAGCCTGGCTCCAGCCCTGAATAGCCCCTCCCATTAAGCCCATTAAGAAAATATATTCTGGCGATTCACGTCTGGTGACTCTGCCTACGGCAGCGTTAGTGTCGTTCGAAAATCCGATCACAGCAGCTGATTGGCCATCAGCCCCGTCACTCGACAGAGTCAGACAACAAGCATGGCTGCCCCCACTGCGGTGACTCACGACCGTATCAATCTGGCTATTAAATTGGCGTATGATAAATAGTTTCATTACAGAAGTGACAGGTTTTATAAACATCATCATCCGACATATTTTATCGCTTTTGTTTACATGCTAGTAACGCTCGTTGGCTGTGGTTTGTTTGGTTAGCAAACGGGTTAGCCATAGCCTCATGATTGACAATGAGCCTCATGATTGACAATGTAGCCAACTACTTAAACATCTTCTTTACAAACATTGCAACAACGCTGCGGTTAACAAACTGCCCTCCCACTCTAGGCGTTTTGGTGTAGAGCACATCATAGCCTTCTACAAAACCTCCTTTATGATGAATTCCTGTTCTGTTCTTTGGCTATATTGAAGTGTCTTTTTGTACGTCTCTAAATGTTTTGATGAATTGAACAAGGTGGACCCTCTTGTAAACAAGTGTAATGCAGTTTACAGTTAACAGTCTTTGTATTGAGTTGTACTTGAAATGCACTGTAATTCTGCAAACTGTTAATAAATATTTCAATCAATCAATCAATCAATCTGCTTTCCTACTATTCTGATTGGTTGGTATGAACCAATCACCGAAGACTGCCGCTTTGACAACGCCCATCCCAGGCATAAACTGCTGCCGTGAGGAGGGCTTTCAGTCTGAATAATGAAGTGAAATGAAAATTCAGTTGTTTTACAGACGGGTAAAAGGGCAGGGGCTGACTGAAGCCCCCTTTGATGTCTATGTGTGCATGTCCCTGCTGTACAGCAGTCTCTGACAATCTCCCAGAGCCCAGCAGACGTCATGTGCATGCAGGGAGAGTTATAGAAACCATTTGTTGCATGTGGTGAGTTCTCCTCTATGACTGTTGCTCCTTCAAGTACAAAGGCTAATGCCCAATTGTGCACGGCAATAAGTCTGTTGAGTTGCACGCACGCACGCACGCACGCACGCACGCACGCACGCACGCACGCACGCACGCACGCATCCATGTTTTGGAGAAGAAAAATACATTATTTGCTGATAGTATCAAATAAGTTCCTTGCGCTTAATTCCTTGCTTTCCCTTTCCATGAAAGTGACGCCACAGAAGAACCACTTTTGGTTCCACAAAGAACCTTTCAGACCAAGGTTCTTATTATTTGAATGGTTCTAGAGAGACATTGGGCTCCATTTTCGTCACTGCTAAACCCCTTATCCCTAAACTTCTTTGCCTTTTTTACTATTTTGAAAAACATTTTTGAATAGTTCAACTAGCCAATCTACATTGACACTTTGTGAGCTTGTAGACTGGCCATTTTAGCTATTAAAAATGTTTTGGAAAATAGTAAAAAAAAGGCAGCCCTTAACGACGTTAAACAACGTTAAACTCACTTTGTCACTCACTTTTGCCACTCGATTCGCCACTCGATTTTCCATTGACTTCATGCATGCGCATACCCTCTATTCTTTCCCTCTACACCACATCGCCTCGTCGAAACCAGAGATATATATATAGGATGAGACAGTTGAAACCAGAGATATATATATAGGATGAGACAGTTGAAACCAGAGATATATAGGATGAGACAGTTGAAACCAGAGATATATATATATAGGATGAGACAGTTGAAACCAGAGATATATCACCCATTCTTGAGATAAGGGACAAAACTTTTTTCAAACTGGATTTTTTTTTTTTTTAAGATACATTCAAATCAAATGGATGTATTTGTAGACACAGGTCTCAACTACCAATATTGAGAAGGAACAGGTTTTTCGCATAACATTTCTTTCTAAAATGGGACATTTATGCACTTAATACCCGATTCATGTCAACTCCGTCAGACACACTAAAATACCTTTTAATTGAATTTGATAATTTCAACAATAATATAAAGTCCTCGGTTCTCTTATAATGGCTTTCAGTAATCAAGTTAAGTAATACAATTATTTTAATATTGTTTTTTTCCAATATCACACTATTATGAAATATCCAATTTCTCAAATCCGTCATTTCAACCTCTATTTTCAATATTATAACATGAAAACCATGTAAAAAAAAAAAAAATCATCATTACGTATCATTTCAGTTGGTGTTTCAATACATATGCACAAAATATTTAACATCACATTTTCTATTTCTTTGGAAATTAACAAAAACATCACGGGACGAACATCTGACGGAGTTGACGAACATCTGACGGAGTTGACAAGTTTAACTGATTTAGGTTCTAGATCACCTAGGATCTTGATTCTGGTGACTAATCCCACATTTTCAAGGATGAGGAATACAGTGGTACTATTTATATTGGCCCTGTGACCATGGCAGCCATTTTCAAAATGGCAGCCACCTGCTGTTATCTTACAATAACTCAAGTTCTACACCACCTAGGATCTTGATTCTGATGACTAATCCTACATTTTCAATGAGGAGGAATACAGTTTTATCTATTTAGATTTATCCCGTGACAATGGCAGCCATTTAAAAAAATGGTGGACCTGCTATTATTTTACCAATTTAGTCAGGGAATAGGCCTATTATCAGAATAATGTCAAATCTGTGAATACATTTCTTACCAAGAATTTTTTCACCAATGTGTTTGTAAAGGTGTCTACTAACATATCCCACATTGGTTTCTATTGAACCACCCTAGAGGCATTTTTGACAGCTGCTGAAAGTTGGGTACCATACCAAGTGGCTATGGCAAAACTAGGGAGTCTATGGCCAAACTAGGGGTCAAACCCCTTGGGCTAAATTCGGCCATATATCCACTTGCCCAAATGTGCTGACCTCATTTTGTGATGATGGCTATGGCCGTTTTCAGCCCAAGGAGTGTTCTTCGTGCATAGCTAATGCTTGGAATGCATTCAGAATCATGAAAACTCCCTAGTTTGACATGTCACATGCTACTTAAAGCATAATGAACATTTTGCCTTATATAGGTTGTTGATGGTACCCCAACTTTCAGCAGCTGTCAAAAGGTCCCCTAGGGTTGTTGAATATAAAGCAATGTGGGATATGTTAGTAGACACCCTTCCAAACACATTGGTGAAGAAAATTCTTGATAAGGAATTTATTACCAGATTGTATTAATATCCCCTGACTAAATAACTCATCTTCTAGACCACCTAGACCCGACTTCACAAACAGAGACCCGATTGACACCTAAACAACAAGTTTGGACAGCCCCACCAATTAGTGTTACGGAAAATAGCAAGTGTCTACCCTAGGCCCAGAGGGAGACACAGAACTTAGATGCGGCTCACATGTTGCACGACTCCTCAACAAGCTGCCACCAGGGATGAGAGCTGAATTCTGCCGCACAATGCTCTGCGGCCCAGGAGCAACCAACACCCTGTTGGAGTTCTCTGAGTGGTTGAAGCATGAGTCCTAGCCATATAGCCTGTGCAAAGGCAAACACCTTGAAGACCTGCTTGAGGTGAACAGTGAGCAGTGAACAGTGAGCGAAAGACTGAAGACAGAAGATCTGCCTTCAGGACTATCAGGCAGGATGTGCAGACACTGAAGGCATCAGTGTCGTTCTGTGTCCCCAGCATGTCAACCAAAGCAATGTTACCAAATCAAAGGAGCCTTCACCTCAAGTCACCTGGGGCTGGGTGAGCAATCGTATCCTGTATCTAGCCTCACAACTAAATACAGACACTTGGCCAGACTGCCGTTTGAAAGGGTCAAACCCTTCATCCTGATTGGGGAAGACCACCCCACCTAATCACACCAACCAAACAAGTGAGGTTGGGGCCTCCAGGTGGGCCAGTAGCCATCTGCACAAGACTGGGCTGGACCCTGCAGGAAAGCAATCTCCAGCCAAGACAATGTAAGTTGACTATAACAGAGCCCCAGAACACAGAGCTCATGAGAAGGATGGAGAAACACTGGCAGGAGGCCACCAAGATACAACGCCACACTGCAGTGGCCAGTGAAGTCAAACTGTGCGTCTGTACCTGAAAGAGACAAGTCAAAGGCCAGAAAGCCCACCTCCTTTTAATGTCCTGTCAGTAGCAACTCAACCTGCACCTGAAATAAGCCCTGACCCCTCCCAGAGAAAGTTCATCCTTGAAAATGTAATGATTAGTCGCCAGAATCAAGATCCTTGGTGGTCTAAAACTTGAGTTATTGGTAAAATAACAGCAGGTTGGTGGTCACTTTGAAAAACAATGGCTGCCATGGTCACAGGACAAATCTAAATAGTACCACTGTATTCCTCATCTTTTAAAATGTATTATTAGTCGGCAGAATCAAGATCCTATGTGGTCTAAAACTTGGGTTATTGTAAAATAACAGCAGGTGGCGGCCATTTTGAAAAACAATGGCTGCCATGGTCACAGGACAAATCTAAATAGTACCAATGTATCCCTCATCCTTGAAAATGTAGTCTTAGTCACCAGAATCAAGATCCTAGGTGGTGTAGAACTTGAGTTATTGTAAAATAACATCAGGTGGCGGCAATTTTGGAAAATGGCTGCCATGGTCACCACGAGACAAATCTGTGATGGCCCTATAGCCAAAAATGTTCCTTAAGGCATGCTCTAACTGTGTGCCAAATTAGAATACGTCCCATTATTCAAAAACTATAATTTTATTGTTTTAGGAACACTTTTGTCAACTCCGTCAGATACATGTCAACTCCGTCAGACACAAAACCTGACGGAGTTGACGTCTGACGGAGTTGACAAAATGTCATTTGTTTTCATCTTAACCCTCTGTAGTACAATGTAGCCATTTTGTTTTTGCTTCATTTGTTAGCTAAACCTAACCCTAAACTTTTATAATAAACATTATTTTGGAATTCTTAACAAAGATCATAATAATGTCCTGACGGAGTTGACATGTAAAAGCTGTGACCACCCTGATATCAACATTGTTTGTTTAAAATATCAAACAATTGAATGCTTTTCAGACCAGGTGCTCCACAGTTGCAACAAATACAAACGGGACTTGGAAAAGGAGTCTTCAGGCTAAATCTGTCGACAATATTTTCTGATTAATTTAAGACTTTTAAAAAACCTGACGGAGTTGACGGGAGACGTGGGACACACATTTGATATGAGATATCTAATTGAAAATATAAATTAAAATTATTGTGTATATTGTTTGCTATGTTGTTGACAATCTACTTTAATTTAGTATGTATATTTATGTGATTGTGACAGTATTAGACACTTTTTTAGCAGTTTGAAATTATGACCACTTGCTGGGGACAGGCTAAATACAGGCGTTTTTGGGTACAGTGCCTGCTTTTAACTAATTCAGATGGCATATGAAAACAATTATAATGAAATTAATGGCATAATAATACACAACTGTATTACATTTAACTTTGCAAGTGCTTTTATTTTTATTAAATTAATTTATTTTTAACAATAATAAGGCTCTTATGTGTGGGACATGTTTTTTCCACTTTTGTCCCTCATCTCAAGAATGAGTGATATATATAGGATGAGACAGTTGAAACCAGATATATATATATAGGATGAGACAGTTGAAACCAGAGATATATATATAGGATGAGACAGTTGAAACCAGAGATATATATATAGGATGAGACAGTTGAAACCAGAGATATATATATAGGATGAGACAGTTGAAACCAGAGATATATATATAGGATGAGACAGTTGAAACCAGAGATATATATATAGGATGAGACAGTTGAAACCAGAGATATATATATATATAGGATGAGACAGTTGAAACCAGAGATATATATATAGGATGAGACAGTTGAAACCAGAGATATATATATAGGATGAGACAGTTGAAACCAGAGATATATATATAGGATGAGACAGTTGAAACCAGAGATATATATATAGGATGAGACAGTTGAAACCAGAGATATATATATATAGGATGAGACAGTTGAAACCAGAGATATATATATAGGATGAGACAGTTGCGGCATCTCCATTCACTTCATCCATCTCCATCTCCATTCACTTCATCCATCTCCATCTCCATTCACTTCATCCATCTCCACCTCCATTCACTTCATCCATCTCCATCTCCATTCACTTCATCCATCTCCATCTCCATTCACTTCATCCATCTCCATCTCCATTCACTTCATGCAATGGCGGCTCGGTGGCTCTCCGTTTCTGAGCCGGCAGTATCGCGGGAATACTGCCTTTCAGTCACTTCAGTGAATGAAAGGCAACAGCCCAGCTTTAATGATCTTAAATCACTTTATTTTAGATATAGAGACTTTAGTTGTCACTGTACAATATTTTACAACAGTTGTCAAAAGAGAAGCAGACCAAGAATTTGGTACCAATATTGATGACATCAGGGATCTCCATATATGGGCTTAACTGCGACAGCATTTTCTATTAATCCATCCCTGATGTCACGTGATGTCACGATGACATGGGCACCATATATGGGGCTGATGTCACGTGATGTCACGATGACCTGCAGGGGTTTGACCAATCAACACACTGAAATGCTATATTCCATAATAAATGCGACCTGCGGTTGCAACCAGTGCCCAGCTGTAGAGCACCGAGTCGGTAACGATGGAAGTTGGAGATCCATGCCCCACCCGGCTATGCAATACCCGTCTTTGAGGAACCATGGTTCCTCAAAGAACTTAAGTTTGACCTAAAAAATTGATTAAAACCATATAAAGAACAGGGGAGTCACAATTTCCCAGGTGTCGCCCAACCGGCGGACAGAGTTTTGAGGTTTGGTTCATAGGCATTATTTCTGTGAGGTTAGGGTTAAAGGGACATTTCACAGCTGAAAGAAACTCCAGTCACTTAATGTTAATATAGTAGATAACAGTAGCACAATTTGGAATTTGCACTCTATGGCCAGAGAAATAATGTAGTCTGTGTGTTCAACTAGGTTTTACTACAATGCTTTGTTGCACCCTTATTACTGAGGAAACATCAAAGATGTTTAATATATTGAAGATAGTCGATCTCTTTGTACAGCCACTAGAGGCGAAATGGTACACAAATCCTACACATGGTCTCCTATACGTATAGGCGTGGTTTGCTTCTCCCCCGAAAGATTTATTAATAGGGACTTTAAGCAACGACTGTTTTCAGGATGGCTCCGCTAGGCGGAACTACGGCGGCTATGACGCAATCGCCGTAGCTGTCAAAATCGTTAAAGGACCACTTCACCACTTTTCAACCTATCTTCATATAATACTCAGTCTGTGTCTCATAGGAGGGCTGTGGGCAGTTTAGAAACCGTCTTCCAGTGACATCATCATTAGGCAGATTTATTTTTAAACAAGACTTTTTTACAAAAATGTTTAGATTTTCATTATCGTGAGAGCGATGGCTTCCATTTTCGCATTGCAACTTTTCAGGACTAGTAAGCCTGCAGTTTCTATTAGCTTGTATTCCCCATCGATGATGTCACTGGAAGACGGTTTCTGAACTGCCCACAGCCCTCCTATACGAGACACAGAGTAGAAAAGAATTGCGCCGTTTTTTCATTTTTCATTATTTGTGAGGACCTACTATATGAAGATAGGTTGAAAAGTGGTGAAGTGGTCCTTTAAGCAAACAGCCGTCAGCGACGGGTTCCCAACTTCCCATCCATTTCTGGTTCCCATGGTGACGCGTCTATGCAGCATGTGTCAAACATAAACACATTATATATCTTTTTAAACACCCCGTCACGCACGCGTCAGCTAACTTGCCGATATTGCTTAATTCTTACATGAGAGCTGGACATGATCAGCAGTGGAAAGAGGAAGGTGCTAGAGCAATCTTTGTTATTCTAAAACCGTTTTAATTAATAATGGTCAATTTAATTGAATGGTTAACATATGGTATTAGTGTTATTTCTTCATTCAGAGCATGCCAACACATTACACAGCATAAGAGAGGTGATCTGAATGGTCTCAAAATAATACAGATAATTTAATCGGTTTTCACCAGCAAAAGAAATGTAAATTAAAAATTAAAAAATGCATCAATGAGTTCGATATAAATCAAAAGTTTCTAGTACCTCTTAGTAGCCTTGCAGAGCCATGAGGCCCATATAGGGGCAGGAGCCTATCTCCTGTTTCTGTAGCGTTGAGGCAGCTTGATGTACAAGTATACACCCCCTGGACATGATGTACAAGTACGCCAAGCCCCAAGGGCCTATAGGATTGTTTCCATTGTGGTCCTCTGTATAATCGGAGATCGGTCATAATTTCATAATCGTGCACCCCTAACTTAAACCCTAAATTATCCTTAAGGCGCCGCCCTTGTAGCACCCACTGCTCTCATAGCTGAGGATGGCTTTAAAGCAGATGACACATTTCACTATGCAAATACTACAAATAATCTATATATATATATTACATTCATCTTTAGTTGGTGATGGTTCTTTGTGGAACCATATAGCCATGTAAGAACCTATAGGTTCTTTGAATTGAGACCAATTCGTGATAAACAGGCAATTATTGCACAATGAAAAATGTACAGAATAATGACACATATGTTCAAATGTTATGGCGCTCAGCAGTCTCAGGACAATATTATTAAGGATTATAGATGACAGAGGCTGAGGATCATGGCTTCAAATGCAAAGAGGTCATGTGAATGGACGCACGTGCGCAGCCGCACGCACCCACGCACACACGCACGCACGCACACACACACATTTTCATATGACAATGACTGCTTTTTTAATGACCATACCATATTTGAGCTCAGAAGGGTTCGTTGAAATGATCATTCACTTCAACTTGGGGGAAAAAAAGACATTCCCAAAATCAAATTAATACAAAAAGACATGCCTACCACAACATCTGACAAAGATGACAACATGAGTAGCAAGTAGCAACAGACAGTTGGCAAGGGTTGCCAGTTTTGATTAAAAAGAAAGCTCTATTCAGCTGCCTCTGAGACCCCTCTTACTCATGGAGGAGATGACAAAGAACACCAGTTAATTAGCAAGAAGGAGCATCTTAAGGAAGGCCGTGAAGAAAAATGCCATTCACTCTCCGGTCACCTCTCCCCTTGTGAGAATAGACTGAGGGGAGACAGAATGGAACGCAGGCAGAGACCAAGCTATAGGGCTCAGACAGAGAGAGGGTGGCTGTCTGTCTGTGTGGGGCTGCTTTGCTTGATTTAATTTGGACAGTCATTCCTTTAATTTGCGAGGTCATTGTATCTAATGGTGGAGGCTCTATTGAGGCCTGCAAACAAGCCTTGGAAGGCCTTGGAGTGCAAGTCAACGATGGCCCCTTCTGTCCCTCCGGATGAATCACAGAACGCCGAGAAGACGATAGAGAGGATGAGAGGAGGAGAGGAATAAAGGAGTGCAAGAGAAGGGGGGATTTGGAGAGAGGATGGAGTTTTAATTAAGGCACTTCTCTGTTTCTAAGCAGTCTAATTTAGCCATGGTTCCCCACAAGTGTATGAGATGATTGGAACAGAGGTGAGGGAGCGGGCTGGAGGGGGTTTAAAGTATCTTTCTTTTTTAGGAGAGCCTATATTAGTTCTATTGTGGCAATAGGATTTAAATTCCCATAAAGGAGGGGAAAAAACAGTTGGGGAAAAAAAAAGTCAGTGAGCATTGGCAGTAATCGCTAGGGCCTTCTTTTCTTAGCCGGATCAAAAGAAAACCTTTTGTGTGCTTTTCAGCGAATTTTCAATTTAATCAAACTGAATTTAATTTTGAAATGGGTAACACTGGCACCTTTGATGTTTCTAGCAGTGAAATAATACATTTACGATTCCAACAAACGCCGTGGTTGCTACCATAAGACCTGCAGAGTTAACATTAGCCCAGCGCACTATAGGAGCAGAAGGTTGACAGCTTGCAGATAAATCTCTTATGTAAGGAACCCAGTTGGTTTAAATGCCTGTTTTTGTTTCACTTGTTTAAATGGTGAGCTTGATCACAGCAAAGATCTCCCCAAGGTCCATGGGCTGTCGGGGTAGGCCCATTTAGGGACAAAGAGAGGTACAGGCTGGCCCTGCGTTCAGGTCCCACAGGACTAAGGGATAATGCAAAGCCTGGCACCTCAAAACTGGAGCTGGCTTCAAATCACATTCAGCTAGAGTACTTGGCTTTTATAAATGTTACAGAATTTAATAATACAGTACAATGTGAGGTGCACGTTTAGAATTGCTGACGTACAGTGAATAGGGGTGACATTTTAGAAAGATTTCTTGGCCCCTGGCCCTCAAAGAAGATACCATGGATTATATAAGATTTTAAGGGCAAAGGCCAAACCAGATAGAAAGAGCTTGTTGGTATGCATGTATGTGTATGTTTATGCAAATCACCACACAAGTAGACCAATCACAGCTCACTGCATTATAATCTCACTAAACAGGTTTGGTCTCTGTAAATGTGTAGTGTCCAGTGCCACTCGTTGTATTGTATTGTATTGTCACTCATTGTATTGCATAATGTACCAGGATGTTAGACACAGGTGTATCACACATTATCACACATTAACACACAAGTGGAGGTGAATACATGCAACGCAGCTGTTACTTGATTCATTGAACGCTGACCAGTAAAGTAGTACAAGGCAGTCCTGTCTCCGGGTGTTTTAACACGAATATATGTGGATATGAAACACTATACAAAATGATTCAACACATGGTCATACAAGTGTTGGATGGAAGCTGTGAAGAGAGACACTAGTGTAGCACAGTCGGTATGTTGCAGTCAGACAGCTGTTTGTGAAGTGAGGGAGGATTTCCTGTTTCCTGCACCGAGATCATGTTAAAGATGGAGTGCCACGATTTTTTCCCACCCTAAAACATGATCATCAGGTATTATTATAATATAAGGAGGAAGAACTTTTTCCAAAAAGTGTACGGCTTTTATGTGGACACGCCCACCAGTTCATTAAGTAAGCCTGGTTTGCCTGATGGGTGGTGATCCACCTTAACTGAAGCCGCACCCACAGCTGTAGTTGTATGATAAAGGGGGAGGGGCTGATAGTGTGATGTCACTATATTACTGTTTATTTCATTGGCCCATTTGACTGTCAAGGGTTCAGCCTCCAGGAAGAAACCCTAAATACAAAGTTAATACACCATTGCACATAAAAACGACTCCAGGGTGTCTTGATGAAGTACTGTGACTCCGCCAGATGGGGCAGCAGAGAGTACACAGGGTTCCCCCCCCCTTCTGCTCCCATCTGGGAACTCTCAGGCAGAGTCGATGCACCGGCCACCAAACGGCCTGGCATTGGCGTATCACGGCCACAAAGCACAGGCGTGAACAGCACTTCCGCAATCCTCATACATCACAGTCTAATAGTCTATGACTCGGCCACCGGCACCTGAACCGGTGCACAAAGTTGTGCATTCCATGGGCACAAATGTGTGGGTGTGGAATTCTCTCAATTCTCTAATTATATTAAATAATATCAAAATCACCAACATTGCAGCTTTAGGGAAAGCTTGAATTATCGTCTTTCAATCTGTAAAGTGTTTGTTTAAAAATAATCCACCGTAGACATTTTATGAGCTACTTCACCTTGCAGATG
This sequence comes from Protomyctophum parallelum, assembly GCF_964188405.1. Classification (NCBI taxonomy): domain Eukaryota; kingdom Metazoa; phylum Chordata; class Actinopteri; order Myctophiformes; family Myctophidae; genus Protomyctophum; species Protomyctophum parallelum. Next base: position 48,262,102 of record NC_139699.1, on the reverse strand, counting down.
ATTTTTTTCTAAGTGCTGGAGTTTGGAAGTGATCGTTGACTATCACTCAACGGCCCACGTTACTGCGTACCACCTGTTTTGAATGTGCACATAATGCAGCAGGCAGCAGGAGGTTGCTTTACTGATAACGAGCGCTTCCATACTCTGATACTTAGAAAGTAATCATCTGCAAGGAATTTCTTGACAGGAAGTGGCTCATAAAATGTCTACGGTGGATTTTTATTAAACAAAAACTATACAGATTAAAAGAGGATTCAAGCTTTCCCTACAGCTGCAATGTTGGTGATTTTGACGGTGTTTACTATAATTAGAGAGGACTTTTCTGTTTGGATGACCTAGATATCACCTTGCTGGCAAGATGGCAGCCGTGTGAATATCATCAATTGTACTAATCATAGATTAGAAAATAGATGCCTCATTGCTAACCTCCTGAAGGTCCGCAATGCCAAGTACCGTACCTGGGGGGGACAGGGCCTTCTACGTTTCGGCCCCCAACCTCTGGAATGAATGAACCATCTCAGAGTTGCCCCCTCTCTCCTCTCATTCAAAACCCACCTCTTCAGGATAGCTTTCCCCAGCTGAGGTCTGGTTAAGATGTCCCCCCTTCCCTTGTTGTCTTCTAATAAAGTCTGTTCCTAGTGTTCTTATGTAAAGCGCTTAGCGTATTTAGAACATTCTCTCAATTGATTAATTAATTAATTAATTCATTCATTCATCCTTAATGTAGTTTTACCAAAAGGTGTCATTATGATCACCAGATCATAATTAGTGAACTGGACTACTTCCATGAATTAATCTGTCTGTCTGTCTGTCTGTCTGTCTGTCTGTCTGTCTGTCTGTCTGTCTGTCTGTCTGTCTGTCTGTCTGTCTGTCTGTCTGTCTGTCTGTCTGTCTGTCTGTCTGTCTGTCTGTGTGTGTGTAGTTAATCTCACAAATTGCTGGACTGATTGATGGTCGTCAAACCTTCAGTGCACCGATGGCCGGGTGGTTGGGGCTTTGATGCCTGACAGTATGTGTAACTTTTCAGAAAACCTTGGTGTGAGTTTTGAGCTTGATATTTTGTTCGGGGTCGACGCCGCTTGCCGAAGTAATCATTTTGATTCCCTTTTGTATTTGAAGACTAGAACACTACTGCAATTTCCCCAGTTTCCATAACTTCTATTATTGGCCACCAGAGGGATCATTGAACTGGAGCCATAGTATTTTCAACCATAGACATATAAACATAGACGCCCTTTCCGGCTCTGAGGCGTGTGTCACAATTGAAGGCAAAGTTTTCCCGAGATTCCTTGCAAAGCATTTGCCTTCAATGAGCAGCTTCCGCATGCGTAACATAAGTCCCGGAAAAGACGCGCTGTGATTGGCCAGTAGTCACTTGAGTGACTGGAGGAGTCGCATGAGTGACGTCACTTGGGCAGCGACGCAGCGTGCCTTCAGCAAATGACTTCAGCACGTCTAAATAAGAAAGTTGCGGAGAACTGTTGCTTTGTGTTCACTCTTTAATGTTTTCTGTTATTAATCAAATCCCCCTGGCTCTGATGTTGTATTGTTGTATTAATAACTTTGTTGTCTGTGTTTGTTTGTCTTGTTTTGTATTGTCATGACTGTTGTAAAAAAAAAAGAAGCCTCCAGCACTGCACTTTCGCTTGACTTCCTGCCTTCATTGGGAGTCACGTCGCTCCAATGAACTGCAACGGCCAGTGAGGCATCTATTTTTTATAATATCTATATGTTTTCAACAATGTGGACAGGAAGGAGTCAGTGAATGAGTGAGGGACATTCATTCACTCTTCTGGCCCGGTACCATACACAGGGGTCCTTCATTGTTTGCTTATGTTCGCTTATGTCTTTTACTAGTTCCTGGAATTACAAAGTAATGTTTCCATTGCATTGAAATCACAATTATGTTCATCGTGAGATGGAAGGGCTTGTTTTTTAGTCTAACCCTCAATTAAGATCGTGCTGGAACGGCAGCGCATTGCTTCTTAACCTTTTGGAGTTTGAGTGCAAAATGTAACTAAAAAGTAGCTCTTATTGAACCCTGAGTCCAAAGAATGAAATCAGCATGCAGACTTTTGATACAAGAGAGAGCAAGAGACAGCCACTGAGAGAGAGTGACTAACAGAAAAGACTCACAGTGACAAAGAGAGAGATCGACAAAAAGATAATGTGAGACAGAGGAAAGAGAGTGAGGGACAGAGAGAGGGAGACAGACAGACATAGAGAAAGAGAGACTTGAGAGACAGAAAATGAATAAGAGTAAGAGTTTTGTCCATTGCCTCTGACTGACAGTGTCAATCAAGCCGCTGTATGGAAAGCCTCACCGCCCAGGTCTTTACACGGAAGGAGCCAGGTCAGGCACCAGAGGAGAAGGAGGGCCCACTGACTCTGTTCACTGCACTCATCTGTTCTGGTGAGACCAGCCAAATGGGAGCGGAGAGACACTCGCAATCTCCATTTTAATTTTTAAAAGGGATCACACGTCTGTGCTTTAATTGCTTTGATGAAGCCATCATTTGCCAAAGAATTTCAGATTGTCTTTCTTGAGCATGTTATGTCATGTTATGTTGATAGTGTGCCACCCTCATTTTTGTCCTTTCAGTTTTACACTTCTGACTGTCAATAAACCTGATGACCAAAGAGAGAACAGTCTCCAGAGTTTTTAAGGAAGGAAGGTGTTTATGCTCCCCGCCAAACTATTCACTCTATATAACGAGAGGGGCACAGAACGCCACAGAGCGGCCCTGGCTTTGCCCTGGTTTGGCTCCCATAGTGTCCGTTGTCTTGCTGATGGTTCCAGGGTGCCTGACGCAGTATGTCCTGCCAGCCTCATCCTTCTCTCTCGGACTTTGTCTGTGACTCTATGGTAGGTCGCCGTACGGTAGAAGACCACATTTCTGATGTGGTCCGTCCATGCCGACACCTAGTCTCCGTCGTGGTATTCTTGTGTAAACACCATCCAGGGCCCTTTCCTCTTGTTCTGTGAGGGTCCATGTCTCAGCCTCATACACAGCCATTTCAGTCTTCTCACTCTATCTATCATGGGCAAAAGTGCTGTGTCAGAGCTATAGTCTTCCAGAGATTAGGAAACTGATGACAGGACCACAAGAGCACTAACTAGGGCCTCATACAGACACAAGCTAATGGTTTGCCATGCTCTGACAACATTGTCACCTTCCTAGTTCCTACAGGCTTTTATCTGTCAACAGAGGAGACAGAACAGGATGTTAGTGTTGACAGACTCTGACAGACTGGTCACTATTCAGTTCTTCTTATGTGATTAGTGATTTATTTGGTGGAAGTTTCTCAAAACCGACAACGACCCGAACATTGCTTGCTTCCACTGGTAAACTAGAGAATCTGAAAAGCAGAATTAACGGAGTAAAACAATATATATATATATATATATATATATATATGAGAGAGAGAGAGAGAGAGAGAGAGAGAAATGAACAGAAAACACCAAATTATGCGAACATTGTTCATTTGCCTAACACACTAGACTAGATAACCCCTCTGAGGACTTTCCCCCCTCATTGAGGCAGAATGTACCCATTAGAATTTACATGAATAATAACACCACACATATGAATTATGACAATAGCAATAACTGCCTATACGCCACAGTTAGTTTGAGTACCGCATTCAATGAATGATAAGTGCCCGCCTGACTCTGCATGAAGAAGTGAAAAGATTTGTGAGGACAATTGTGGAGATTTTGTTAGATTTTGTGTGTGTGTGTGTGTGTGTGTGTGTGTGTGTGTGTGTGTGTGTGGATGGGAAACTCAAAGTGAACGAGAGTGGAAGGAGGGATGTGGTTGGTAGGGGGGCAGTAGTAGGGGATGGGGTGGTAGGGGGTTTGGGGAGTGGTTTGGGGGGGTTTGGGGGGTGATGTATGGAAGCGTTGAGGGTGAGAGTTTATTCACTGATGTCTGAGGAGGGGGTGGTGGTGGTGGTGGTGGGGGGGTTGCTTTTCAGAGGCAGTGAGTGAGTGTCTATTGCGGGGCAATCAACCATAGGGCTAGGAGGCTTTATCTCTAAAATACAACCCGGCAAACCCCAGCACCACCATCACACACACACACACACACACACACACACACACACACACACACACACACACACACACACACACACACACACACACACACACACACACACACACACACACACACACACACACACACACACACACACACACACACACACACAACACACACACTTGGGCACACACGCACATATATACACTCCCTCTCTCTCTCTCTCTCTCTCTCTCTCTCTCTCTCTCTGGTACCTGTGGGACCCTCTCATGTGCGGCTAAGGGTGCCATTCAGGGAGACCGGGAGGGAGAATGGTCCGCGAGGGGACAAACAATCCTGAGGAGTCTATCATTCTGTGTGGTGTTGTCTTAGGAGCTGAATGGAGCTGGCGTGACCCCTCCCCATCTCCCCTCCTCTTCTCTTCTCTTCTCTTCTCTTCTCTCCTCTCCGCTCCATCCTTCCGTTAAGTGCCTCATCGTCAGCTTCCCTTTCACAAACAAGCAAACCCTGGCGTCCCTGCTTTTTTCCCTAGAGTGCTACGAAAGTCCTTCTTTTTCACATAATGAACTGGTTTATTTTAGGTCAAAGTTTGGCCATGTTGCAATTATATATTTTACATAACCCGGTAAAAATATATATAATTGTATTATTTTTTAAATTTACTTTTCAGCATGACCACAGATTTATAAAGACTAATTTTATACTAAATACACACACTGTGTGTGTGTGTGTGTGTGTGTGTGTGTGTGTGTGTGTGTGTGTGTGTGTGTGTGTGTGTGTGTAGTCTTGAATACAATAATATCTGAATATACACACTATACGCCGGTGTATAGATGAATTTACAAGATCATTTCGATAGAAGTCTATTTATTTCTAAATAATCAGAGAAGCACAAACATATAGCCCTCTATGTATGTATTATTATATTAATTATTATTGTGGGTAAACCATTTACTTTTTAATATTCGACATGGAACTATATGGTTCCCTCCCTCCCTCCCTCCCTGTGTATTAACCCATTTAGACCTGAGGACGATTCTACAAATACCTTCTAAAACCTATTCATGGTTCTCATACATTTTCATGTCAAGGACCCCCAAAAATATATCTAATTGGCCACCGACCCCCATCTGAAAATATGTTGCTCCAGGGACCCCGCAGATGCACATATTTGAGTTAAAAACGTTCGCTCTGAAAGAACATATATTAATTTCAAAGATTTGCGCCACATTTTCCCGGTTTTTCTGAAATAGCAGAACTACAAGCTCGTAGCTGAGCTTGTAGATCTGCTATTTTTCAATAACTAAAGTACAACACGGATGCTTGAAACACCAAAAGGGGTTACCGTGTTGAACGGGTTGAACACGTTGCGTATACTATACGGATCATGTCTTCCCATATACAACCAGTCAAGTGCTCTGCTCGAGGCCTCTGTGTGCCTGGGAAAGGCATGAGCACCATGACTCATTCAGACATATGGTTCCTCTGGTTCCCCTCATGCACCATGCCTGATCTGACTGCAGCATCTGCCATGTCAAAGCACCGAGTATACAACCACACAGGCACTGTGGCCAACAGCCATGTGTGTGTGTGTGCGTGTGCGTGTGTGTGTGTGTGTGTGTGTGTGTGTGTGTGTGTGTGTGCGTGTGTGCGTGCGTCTTGGTGTGTTAGTGTAGATGACAAAGAAGGCCATAGGGCCATACAGGGAAGGGGTGTTAAGGGTACGAGGAGGGCACGGGGCTGGTGGTCGATGGGGTAAGGTGGGGAGTACAGGGAGGGGGGGCTACGGGTTGATGGGGTAAGGTGGGGGCTGGCTACGGGGCTGGTGGTCGATGGGGTAAGGTAGGGGGTACGGGGGGGGGTACGGGGGGGGGGGGGGCTACGGGGAGGGGGGGGGGGCATGGGGCTGGTGGTCGATGGGGTAAGGTGGGGTGTACGGGGAGGGGGGGGGGCACGGGGCTGGTGGTCGATGGGGTGAGGTGGGGGGTACGGGGGCACCAGAAGGGCGGTGAATACAGTCATTACCCACCCAGGGCTATTCCTCTCTGGCATTAGCTGCTCCATGGCGGCCGTGACCAATTGGGTTTTGTGGCTCCTTGCAGGGTCATCCAGTGGTGGTCTATAATGGACGCTCAGTCAGCTATCCTTACACAAAACCTTTAAGAGGGGAAGAAATGCTCTCTCTCTCTCTCTCTCTCTCTCTCTGCAAAGACCCACTCAGGCAAGAGGGGAAAACAGTCCAAAGTGATCATGAAAGGAGATTTGTTGCGATGGGGGGAAATGATCGTTTAACCACACGTGGGTTGGAGGGACGTCCATGGTTGGAGGCTCTTGTTATCTCTCTTGACTCTTATTATTGCCTGAAACAGAATCAAATTGTTCCATATCCAATGTCTGAAGCTGCATGTGCTGGGGCGTTGTGTGTGGAAAAGCCTCAAGAGTTTTCACACCAAATGGCTGCGTGCGCACTTTTCAAAGCGGAGGGCAGAGATTTGAGTGGGGCCCATAAAGCAGATTATCCAGTGTGTATATAAACCGATGCAACGAGTGTTTCTGTTCATGCGTACTGTGTGGAACATTAGTGGTACCTCAATCATTTAAAGGCAGGAATGCTGCACTCACAAAGCGTCGCGGTGCCAACCTTTAGAAGAGTTTGAGAAGAATTAATTCTGTGTGGTATTGGCTGTGTCTGAAATCAACAACATGCTTTCCAAGTTGACAGAACTGTCGTATATATGTAGCCTAGCTATTAGGGATGCACCGAAAGGGAAATTCTTGGCCGAAACCGAATACCGAATATCTGAATATGATTAATATTATATTATTTCTTTCCTACCGCTGTCATGCGGCCGTACCTTAAAGCTACCTGATTTATGGCAAAAGAAATGGTTATGGCAAAACTTAACTTAAATAATAATCACTATTATGGGTCCATAAAACATTTATTCAGCTCTTTTGAATGAATTAATTGCATACACTATTCGGTGATATATTTTCTGCCTATTCTGGCCGAAACCGAAGTTCAGAAAATGCCAGTTTCTGCTGAATATTTTCTGCGGCCGAATATTCGGTGCATCACTATAGCCTATATATTTAACATGCATGACATCAATTCAATGCTGTGAGGGCATCATATAAATACAACTAGCCTATATACCACACAATTTCCCCTTGGGGACTAATGAAGTTTATCTGATTTTATCTCTACCCTTCCGTGTGGGTTGTTTATTCCGGTATGTCTGTCTACATGTGGGTGTTTTTTTCCCTTCTTTTCTGTCCCGTCCAAGACATAATAGAAGGCCAGTTAGCCACCTAGCGGGCTGCTAATTCCCCATGTCAAATACAATGGCTGCAATTATATGGTAATCAGTGTTGGTGCAGGGCTGATACCTTTTTCTCCGCTGCTCTCTGTGAGTGTGTGTCTGGCCAAGCTGTTCCTCGGGGAGACGGTTAGTCACGGCTTATTATTGAACCATTAGACAGCCGTCACACTATAGCTGCCACGGAGAGAAACCAGCCAGCGTGCAACACTGCACCGCATTCCCTTGTCTTTTTACCCAAGTGATACAGGGAGGGGAATACGGAAGATGAAGTTGAAAGATTGTCTTTTTGTCTATAGCGAGTCAGTGGATGGAGATATGTGCACAGTGAGTGCTTGGCCTTTCTTTCTCAGCGTCATCATATTCCTATAAATGGGGTTAAATATAATAATACCCTCTGTTCTTCTTTGCCCATTTAACACCATTTGTTGGCTTTTGGGAGATTTCTGAAGATGAACATTATGTATTACATAGGCTAACACTCATCATTGCAAATGAGCTCCCACATGAACTGCAGACGGTAGCATTTTTCTCCATTTTGGTTCGATTTCAGACGTCCTCTCATGTGTCACAACTTCTTCACTTCTAATTGACAAACGTGTTGTTTGGATACAATTCCCCACAGATCTGTCAACTCTAAAAGCCTGCCCTATGGCCCCCCCGCCAATAAGACCCCACCAACCCCCCTCGCCCCCTCTGCCCCCCCTCCCAACCAACACACCCACACAGACCGCCTCTCTCTGCTACCCCCACCCTCCGACCCGGCACGGCAAAGGCTCTCATTGTTAACCTAATGTGCTTTTACCAGTTGCTTTCTGCCAGGGAGACATCTGCTGTGTGCAACCAGTCAATATTGTGGGGACAGTTCAAAGCGGGCCAGTTCATTATCTGTGTCAGCTTAACAACCCAAAGGTAGCAGTCTGAGGGACACAGTAGGGACAATGCATGGGGGACACAATGGACTCCTCATTAACCAGTGATTTATCATGATGGGATGCCCAGTTCAACCTTTGCTCCCCCCTCCCCTCTCTCATCCCCCTCGCACCTCCAGAACGGGACCTTATTGTTTTCGTGAAAGGAAGAGAGGGTTGTGAAAGTGGGCCTGAAAGAGAAATTATATAGTTAAAAAGTCAAATGAAGACGAAAAAGTGAAAGAAATTCATCCGTAGCTGAAGTGTGTCCCGTTCTCTCTGGACTGGAGTGTGTTCACACAACGAGGATAGTGTAGGCGAACACAAATGCACTGCTAAATCCTGAGTGCTGAATGTCAAGAGTGTAAACTTTTAATGTAGCCTACATATAGGACCCATGAGGACCCACATAGTTCAGTTAGGACTCAGAATCTTGCAGTGCACACAAACAGTTGGCTTTTTGAAAAGTGAAACTAATGACTGAGGAAGGTCGTCACAGACCCGAAACGTTTCTTTAATAAATGTTCTCTTGTAGCCTATACCGTGCAAGTTGGGCAGTGTGCGGTTCATTATTTTATTGTTGATGTTCACTGTATTTTGCACCTGCTTTTTTACAAAGTGAATCTAATTAAAGAGGATCTGGTGGCTTTCAGCCAGGGCTGTGTGTAATGGGTAGGCCTATACATTTACAACAATTACAGTATACTGACCACTCTGGCCACACTGATTTAATTACATTGCAATCTACGTAGGTTTTGTTCTCGAGAGATAACATATATAGTTTCTAAAACGCTCTCCCTACTGGCTCTTATTTACACTGAACCCTGAGCATATAGAAAATCCGCCGTGGCTCAGACACACCCTCCCTTTTTTTTGCCGATGTTGCCTTTTATGAAAGTTAAATATCTCTGTCGCGACGATGTCAAAGAGGCCCTTAAAGACGCTCCATACATGCATATGCACTGGCGATCATAGGCCGCCCGTTAACCCCATTCTGCCCTCGCAGAGAACTGAGGCTGCAGCCCCTGCAACATAAAAGCTGCATAATGAGCATTTAATGTATGGCTTCTCAAAATGTGAGAGGGGTAAAAAAGGAAAAAAAGGGGGAATATTCAACGTGGCCCATGTGGTCGGTTTGTAAAGCCGCCTTGCGCTGAGGGGCACGCCCCCTTCTCGCCGTCTCTCCCTCTTGCCTTCTCTCTTCTCCACGACACCCCCACCCCACCGCCTGTCTCCCTTTTGAATCCATTTGCCTAAATCAATCTCACTGGAGGCGGTCGTGGATAATGTACCAGCCAAGGTTTGTAAACCGTTTTGTTAACAATGCATTCTGAAAAGAAAAGAAAAGAGGAGGAGAGCGGAGAGATGAAGAAAGACTGAGAGAGAGAGAGAGAGAGAGAGAGAGAGAGAGAGAGAGAGAGAGAGAGAGAGAGAGAGAGAGAGAGAGAGAGCGACTGGAATGGCAGAAGGGTGCTGAAAGAACAGTTGGGTGGGTGTGGTGGGTTAGAGCTGTTTAGGACAGGGCCTGCTGACTGGAGAGAGAGACACCCTTGTCCCGTCCCATCGCCTCCTGCCCTCCTCCTCCAACACCCCCCCACACACCCCCCCTCCATCCTTTCCTATAGCCAAACCCCTGCATCCATCCACCCCTTTTAGGACCAGTCCACACTTTAGTCACACCACCTGCCCTCACCATTCTTCACTCACCACACCCTCACCATTCTTCACTCACCACACCCACCCTTCCTCTGACAGACGGAATAACCAACCTCCAACCTCCTCCACCCCCCCCCCCCCCCCCCCCCATGTGCCCTTAACACACGCACGCACACAGCGCCTTTTCGCAAGATCACACAGCACCTTTTTACACGATTATAGCGATCAATCAATAGTAACCAATCAGAGGCGATCATGTTCTCAATTAAGGGTCCATATTGTGCAGAGGGGTAGAGGGGAGTCACGTATAGCCTTGTCACTGCTCAGCCTCGTCACTGCATGCTCGTCACTTAATTGTTTCATTTTCATTTGGCAATTTTGGAAAATTTGACAAGCGTGACAATGCCAGGGGGATGTGGCGGTTGTTCCAGTGGAAAAGGATGGTTATGTTATGTTTGGATGTTTTGGTGTCATAATAGACCTAATTGTTCAATGGGGGGAATTCAGCTGAACACAGCTGATGGCTGCTCAGTGCTCAGGTGGTTTTGACTGTTTTACACGCTTAACCCGCATTTTAATCAACCCCCCTTCACTGCCGAGATTGTTGTATTACCTTTAGAGCATACGCTGAATTATTTGGGCTTTTAATCCGCGGAAATCCAGCGAAAAAAGCTCCCTCGGTTTGTTGTGATCCGAGCGTATCATCCACCATCTTGGTGCACCCGGAAGACGCACACAAGACTCGTCTCAATGAGGCGTTGCACCCCATGCATTTCCATTGGCCTCAATTTCCCAGAAGCCCTAGCAGCCCACAGCATGTGACGATTTCCGGTTTCGTCATCAAAGCGAATGCATCTAGTCTATCTCCGCGACGAAGACGGATTTTCTTTTTATTTATTACAATACAGCGGATTAAACACATAAAACAAAAGGCGGGTATGTCGTATATCGCAGCGACAGTAACCTGGATTAAACCATTCCCGGCACGGAAACTGTTAAAATGACTTTTCAGGATTCCAATTAAGAATAGCAAAAGATTATTCAGGATTTCAATTCAAATATAGCAAAAATAGCCGATCTACAAGTTCAAAACGCGCCACAAAGATTGGCTATTTTTTCTACGACATGCATGCAATGTGGCCCCTGCCCCTCTGGAGTGAGTATGGAAATATAATGGCCCTCTCCATCGTCAAAGTTGCCCACCCCTGACTTAGATCATGTCGGGGTGCATGGATGGACACTTCTGCACCTACCAGTACACTTCTCAAAGTGTCGTGACACAAGTCCAGGGGTGCCTCAGAATACTTTGATAATATTCGGGAATTAATCAATATATCACTTCAGTTTTAACCAGTTAAATCTGCTACTGAAACAGACCTATAAGTTGCACTTTTCTGAACGCTCTTTTTCAATATACACTCCACATGGGGACTATATCTTGCGCCACCCCTTAACCCTTATCCCTAAACTAATTTAGCTTTTATTACTCTATGGGCTATTTACAGGAGTGACCTGAGACAAACTAGACGGGGCCGGGAGGGCGAGCTATTGATCTTTTGATTACCAGACTGAGTACATAAGGACCTCAATGGAAATATAGTGCTTTCTTGGGTTTTAATCCTCTTAAGACCTTGTATTGAACTGTACTTGTACTGTGCTTTTTTCCCCTGCAAACTGCTAATATTATTTAATATAATTGTGTGTGTGTGTGTGTGTGTGTGTGTGTGTGTGTGTGTGTGTGTGTGTGGGGGGGGGGGGGGGGGGGTTCAGCAACACACAGGCCAAACAGTTGTTTAAACGGTTCTCTGGACACAAACACACACACACACACACACACACACACACACACACACACACACACACACACACACACACACACACACACACACACACACACACACACACACACACACACACACACACACACACACACACACACACACACACAGGATTTGTGGAATGTATTGATAGATATTTGTGTATATGGTCATTCCCTATAAAAATGTTAAAGATGGAGTGCCACCATTTTTTTTCCACCCTAAAACATGATCATCAGGTATTATTACAATATAAGGGGGAAGAACCTTTTCCAAAAAGTGTACAGTATTTGTTAAAATCATGCTTTTATGTGGACACGCCCACCAGTTCATTAAGTATGCCTGGTTTAGTTAGTTAGTTAGTCGACTTGTCTCTGAAACCTCCAATACAGACAGACGGTGTCATGCTTGTGTCTGAAACCTCCAGTACAGACAGACGGTGTCGTCCTTGTGTCTGTAACCTCCAGTACAGACAGACAGAGTCGTCCTTGTGTCTGAAACCTCCAGTACAGACAGACGGAGTCGTCCTTGTGTCTGTAACCTCCAGTACAGACAGACGGTGTCGTCCTTGTGTCTGTAACCTCCAGTACAGACAGACGGTGTCATGCTTGTGTCTGAAACCTCCAGTACAGACAGACGGAGTCGTCCTTGTGTCTGAAACCTCCAGTACAGACAGACGGAGTCGTCCTTGTGTCTGAAACCTCCAGTACAGACAGACGGAGTCGTCCTTGTGTCTGAAACCTCCAGTACAGACAGACGGAGTCGTCCTTGTGTCTGTAACCTCCAGTACAGACAGACGGTGTCGTCCTTGTGTCTGTAACCTCCAGTACAGACAGACGGAGTCGTCCTTGTGTCTGTAACCTCCAGTACAGACAGACAGTGTCGTCCTTGTGTCTGAAACCTCCAGTACAGACAGACAGTGTCGTCCTTGTCAAACAGCCGATTTAGGTTATTGATTGTGACCATGAGATCGCTATGGTTTCCGTTGGCTTGCCGTTCATGCTGCTTAACCCATTCTGACCTGAGATCAGATTCTAAAAATGTCTTCTACATCCTGACAGTTTTCCATTCTGACCTGAGATCAGATTCTAAAAATGTCTTCTACGTCAGTCGCTCTTCGATTTTTCAAAAATAGCAGACCTACAAGCTTGTAGATCTGCTATTTTTCAATAGCTAAAGCATAACATAATGCTAACACCAAAATGGGTTCCTGTATAGAATGGGTTAACATATTTTGGCCGGGAACCCCTTTTGGTGTTTTAAACATTGTTATATATACAAGCTCATAGCGCGCCACACGCTATGAGCTTGTATAGGTTTTTTATCGTTAAAATGTGGCGCAAATCATTGAATATATATTTCAGAGCGAAAAAATTTAACTAAAATATTTGCTTCTGGGGGGGTCCCTGGAACTTCATATTTTGAGATGGGGGGTCCGTGTGGCCCAATAGAGATAATTCTGGGGGTCCTCGACATGAAAAAGGTTGAGCAAAACTGACATATAGAAACATGGGGTTTTCAGAAAAAATTGGATAGAAGCCCAAAATGGGTTAATGTTGTGACGAAGTCCTTTGGAGATGAGTTTATGCGCATAATGAGCTCATTGTCACATCAATGCATTTGTTCCTCTCTAAAGCTTGTTTCCCGCTATTCTTCACACAGACTTCTCTCTCGTTCGTGTTTCCTCTTTTATTCTCTCTTTCACCCGTCCTTAATTGGTTTCCAATTTATGTTTCATTTCATTTCATCTCCCTCCGATTCTCAGGCCCCTTTTTTATGTTTCTCTTTCCCTCGTCTGAAGCACTGAGAAAACTGTTGCGCCTTTCTTCATCCTTTTTTTCAAAAAGACTACGGTAGCGGTGGTCTCAAAAACATAAGGGAAACTTTGACAGGAAAAGACTCGCTCACCGTATATAAAAATAAGTAAAACTCCTTAGACTTAAACAAATATTTTTTCTTTATTTTATCATGCTCTGTGCTCATGGTGCAATTAAAAAGCAAACGTTTGGGTCCTCAGACCTTCGTCAGTGCTATGGTTTTCACAGACAAAGAACTTACTCTTAAAGAGCTCCAAAACAATACAGCTCAGGTGCTGAGAATTACTAATTGGTGACATCACCAGATTCTGGTGATGTCACCAGATGAGCGAGTCTTTTCCTGTCAATCTTTCCCTCGTCTGCAATTATTATGCCGTTTTTACGTTTTTCCTTTCTTCTTCCTGTCTCCCTTGTCTCTCTCTCTCTCCTCTCTTCCTCTGCTGTAGACCAGTCTGGTTCAGAGGGCACTAAAGGTCAGCCTTTAGTCAATGCCGTCAGGAAGGACTCTGCTCTCATCGGAGGTACAGTACTGCAGTGGGAACTCCAAGGGACCCTTTTTATAGCAAAAATAATATATGTTAATGGCCTTTAGAAGATTTAGAACACTTTCCTGGAGGGGTCTTTATGTGTGTAATATCATATGTGGTTTTAGATTTTAACAGTGAGCACAGTTTCTCTATAATGTCATCGACACTGGGCTCACTTTCCTTCCTGGACTACAATTCCCATAATGCTTTGGTGCACTGCTCCTCCTTGTGGACAGGTGGAGGGGCTGTGTTACTGTGTTTCCACACCTGGGCAGACAGGCGCACGCGGCCATGACGGCCAGATTCCCGGAAAAACGCTTGCCCCATGCGGAATGCCGCATGGGTGGAGCTTCTTTTCCATCCACCAGCTGTCCTAAAAACCCGGAAGAGAAGCCGGCAGACAGCGGAAAACGGCCGCGCCTGTCTGCCCAGGTCTTCCCTTTAAAACCCATTCTGACCTGAGATCAGATTCTAAAAATGTCTTTTATGTCTTGCAGAAAACAACGAGTTGAGAAAACAGGCTTGAAAGGTTCACTTCTGTGGTCTCTAACATTACACCTAGCTACATGTTTAAGTATTTATTTCATATTTACATTTCAGCTCTGACACTTATTTCAGAAATGTTCTAGTATGTGAAGAGTCTGCCTGTGCTATTAACTCATTTTGGAAAAAATAAAATAAAATACAACGTTTTTCTCCCCTGGTGAAAAGCTGGAATTTGCGCAATGGCAGTCTCTCAGTCAAATCTGGTCACAATATAGTCTGGTGTAGGTCAAAGGTCATACCGACATTTCACTGCACATACATGTATGAGCATGTTGTGTAAAGACAGAGACGGGACACAGTGGAGTAATATTGCATAAATCTTTTACTGGTCAAACTGGAACTCACATACAGGCAATGCATCCTGGGCCTTGTAGTCTATATGCCCTATATGCTACACGTCACAAATACAATCTAAGAATATTGAATATTTGAAATTCTGTCAGTTTAGTGTGTGTGCCACAATGGCACAGATTATGGCATCATGGGTTTAAATCCAGTTAATGACTGGTGGTGGCACAATATGGCACCCTAATCTCTCCTCTCTTTCACTGTACTGTCATAATAAATGAGAAATGCCATTCAGATAATCTTGACTGAATCCAAAAATCTAAAATGTAAATTATAAATGCTAAAGTAAATAATGTGCTCGCGTCTCAAGATGGTCTAAACATGGTAAATGTATGCATTTCACCCTAACTCTTCCAACCATCATCTGTCCCATCAATGAGCGTCAGGACTCAGGAGTCATCCTTTTAAGACAAGTTCGTAGTGACACGTCCTATCTGAGGACACAGCCTTCACACATGTCCACTGTTGTTCAACTGCTTTGCCTATCAAAGACCCCTTTAGCCTGGGGAAGCTGGGGCCTGTATGCCACCATTATTCCCTCTGGGCCCTCTCAGATCTCCACCAAAGCACCCATTACTGGATCATAAAGCTCCACTGGCAGGCTACAGTGGACAGCAATCCCCAGCAGAGTCACCTCCGAATGGGGAGCTGATTTGCAACATAAGCCCCCCTGTGATTGCCCATTAGCACCGGTCCCTGCTGACACCAGCGAGCCGGGGGTAGCATGTGTAGCTCTTTCCCACCACATTTAAGATTTGCCACTTACCTTTCCTAATTGCCAATGAGGGGTATTAGACAAGGTCGTGACTGTGGGGAATCGGTGGTGACATCTGAACTGATGTCCACTTAAAATGAAGAAAACGTGTAGCTCCGCTGTGCTGTCACAGAGATATTCCACTGGGATGGTGGCTTAAGATCTGGTCTGACCGAGATGATTGATAGGCTGCAGGGAGTCAAACCCACAGAGCCTTATAGTCCTTCCATGCGCCAGAAGCGTATACCTCCCAGACCTGGCAGAGTAGTTCTGGAGTAGTTCCAACGGATTGTGTGGCCCTGGTTTTTCCCTAGTGGAACTGATTGAGGGTAGCTGGGACGTAAGTCGGGACTTGATCACCCCGGCTGGGTCGCCTGAGTGAGGGGTATATGAAACCCCGTTGACCTCAGGATACATCACTGAGGATACGTCCCAGGTGCATCCATGCGATGTATTTTTTTAGTTACAGGGACGTGCACACATAGACATCAAAGGGGGCTTCAGCCCCTGCCCTTTTACCCGTCTGTAAAACAACTGCCCTTTCCAGACCACGAATGCAGCATTTACTATGGTGAAAGAAATGCACATGTCCCTCCTTTCCATGCCATATACCGGAAGGCAGCATTCAGGAGAATTGCTTTTTTTCCTGAAACAGTATTTTGCGTTGAACACATTTGTTTAGAAATCCATGTCGTTAAACACCGCATCTCCACTAGCTAAAGAGTGCTGGGTTGCGCCCCGAAAATAGCTGATCTACAAGCTCTCAGCGTGTTGCAGCGCCACGTTGTGAGCTTGTAGATCTGTTATTTTCACTATTTCTGTCAAAAAGTTCCCTCTTTGCCCGGGATTTCAGCCCCTGCTGCCTCTCTAACATCCCTCGTAGGCTGTTATATGAACAGCCTATGAGGGACGTGTAGAGTTTGTTAGCATGTTTGGTAAAATTCACACATGCTAAACACAGGTTATTCAAGTATAGAAAAGACATTCATCTCACTTTTACTATAGGATATAATTCACAGTTTAAAAGGGCTGATAAAATACTTTTGGAGCTTGTGGCATGCGAGGAGCCTCTGATTGACTGCTGTGTGCGTTGAAGGGGATTCATGTGCCTGTGGTCCCCAGATTACAGGGCCACAGACACTGAGTGTGGTCCCACGATGCGGATCCTCCTCAATCAACTCCGGCGACCTGGCCAAGTCATCCTCTTTCACCAGCTAAACCTTAACATGGCTTGCCGTGTTTACACATGCTGATTAATTTGGTAAGTGTACAGAGTGTCTCGAAGACGGTGATCTCTGCATCAATGTGTCCCCCATGTCCCGTCCCTTTATCTCTCTATCCCGCCGTCCTTTTCTCTACAAAAGCCTGAGAGATCCTCTCGGAATAAGAGGAGAGGAATTGGGGGGATCAGAGCGAGCCGACTCCTGAGCAAACAGACACGGCTAATGGCCCGGGCCGCTTTCTCCTCCCCTCAAATTATTGACAGAGCGAGGGAATGTAGCTGGTCCAGTCATAATGTTAATGCTATAGGCCTATAGCTTGCTAATCCCTTACACACACACAGGCCTTGCACTCGCTGATACGCACACGGCTACGGCCTAATCACTCCAGCCACCCAGGCAGTGGGCCAGGATGGGAGACTATACAAAAAAAAGGACTCATACACATGCACGTACACGTGCAATACACAGCCATGTTTACATTCATATTCATATTCATGCAAATGAACACGGTCTACGGTGAACAACACATGCAAACTGATGAAAATCATTTTGTTTATTAGTCGATCAGAGCTATGAAGGCACTATCTTGTCTAGGTTTATGTCAGCTATAGCTAAAGGAGAATGCTGAAGCTGGTTCCTGGGGAGGAGTACTTTGGGCTTATCAAGGATTAGTGCTTGTTGGCCAGCTCTGGCTCCCTGCTGGGCCAGCGCGCTAATACAGGTGTTAGTAAACTGGCATTAGCCTCCAGCTAATTAGCTTCCATTCAGCGGGTGATTGTCCAGTCGACTCTGCCATTTGTACTGGTGTTTGCTCATCGGCAGGGAGGTCTCTGTACTGTGGTGGGTCCGTCATGATCCAACATGATCTCCTATTCTTCTGCCTTTCACGCTTTCTGTGTAGGGCCACTGGGCGCCAGGGACCATCCCACTGGATTCATCTGTTGTCTTCATCTGTGAGATACCTCCCTCTGTCTTCTCCGATTCCATGTTTTCCATGTCACATTTCTTATTCATGGACTTTGCACTTGCCTTCACGGCGGCAAGCTGTGATCGAACGTTCAGCTGGATGGTCGTCTAGCGTTAATTACATCGTAGACAATATATGCCAGATACGAATGTGACAAGAATGTATCCGTTAACAACAGCAAGTTGAGTACCATGCTGCCATTATTTAAGGAATGTTCCTGATGTTTGTGTTGACGGGTAAATGCTGCCTCTGAGATTGTGTTTCAGGAGGAAAGGGTGATTATGGAATATGGGAGAAATATATAATAGAAAGCTGAGAAGAACATTAGAGCTCTGTGCCCTTTGCTTATTATCCCATGTGGGAAAAAAAAGACTAAAGGTTAGTTGGCTGACATTCCTGAAGCCATTCTGCCAGGGATGTCGGTGGTTCAAAGGAGTCATTAGGCATCACCCGTCTGGCCACAAAGGGGAGATTTAAAACAGCAAATAGATCTGATAGAGAAAACTCAAAGCCAAACACAAATATCCACTAAGAGGCTTTGGGGTGTATTATGCTTTTAGCCCGTACACAAAAACATATAAATTCAACTATTACCCCTCTGATTTTCTCCTGGGAAAGTCTCATCGTGACTTTCCAGTCATGCCTGGTCCTTTAGATGTTCATCTTAGTTTCCCATTCACACACTGCTGTTTCGTAAACAAAGACATTTCAATGTTACCATGTTGTCCAGTAGCTCTTCCCTGATGAGGAAACGCAATACGTTGTCAAAAATGGTAAAGGCAGCTATCATTACGTATGCTATTTGCCATTACACAAGTATTATGAGTATAATCCAGTCATCGCACAATGCTGTGCTTTCCCCATTTTCAATGGTTTTTATTATATTTTGACACTTGCTTTGGCAATGTAAATGTATGTTTTCTCATGCCGATAAAGCTCCTTTGATTTGAAAAACTTGAATATAATTGACTATGTATCTTGCCAGTATAACAGTATAACTACATGGATTAAACTTCCACATATGCATCCAAAAGTCTGAATGCTCAGCTTAATGGGGATTGTCAGTCCACACATATTCATTGAGCCCATTTTGTGTCTCCATATTTCATCTTTTTAATGTTTTTCCATAAATGAATGCCCGGGCCTATCATCATCGTACAATACACAAAAGAACGCATTGCATCGCTATGTGTTGTGAGCTTATAGATCTGCTATTCTCACTAATTTTGAAAGCTTTAGAAAGTGAACGTCAAGTGGTTAAGTGTGTTTGTGAGAGAACAAGAGCTTGTGAATAAATAATGACTGCATTGGATTGGATCTATTATTGGAACGGAAAAACACAAAGCATTATTTTTCCATGTTCCCTGAAAAGTAACGTTTTGGACATGTCGGTTTCCACCCGACAGACAGTAGCATTATGCTATAATGTTTGATTGCAGCAGCAGGTTGGCCAGATGTCATGTGTTGTCTCAACTTATACCTGCTGGGAGCTGCTAGGATACAGAGAACTTCCCTGCATCCCTGCTATTGAAAATACTGAATAATCTGTTTACTCCTTTAATGGCTATTGTTTCTTATAGGGCAGGAGGAGAAGCATGAGGACTCATGGCTTCTTAGCTCTGGGTCTTCTTGGTACAGGAAAGCTGCTCTGAGCAGCATTGATACCCTGCTTATCCTGGGGTACATTGTGCGATGGTTTGAGCTCCAGTCTGAGCCTGTCTGAAAGAGTGAGGAAGGCTCTGAGCTTCTGTCCTATTGTTCTGTGGAGTTGCTTTATTGTATTGAGAGAGAGAGAGAGAGAGAGAGAGAAAGAGAAAGAGAGAGACAGAGTCTGGCATCTGGCACAGCCTCTTAAAGATTTGTATAACCAAAAGCATCCAAAATATGACATACTATATTGAAAAATCCTGACTGCTTAATTTAACTAGAGTCATTAAGAGTTAACTTTAAGTTGGAAGATCAGTTGTGAGATGACCTTTTGTCTGATAAATAGGGATGCACATCATATTTTTAATTTTAAACAATGTGTCTATTCATTACATAACCCACTTTCCAGGTTATTCATTGGGTCAGTTAATTAGGGTAAGTTATTTGGGTTGACCTTTAGGGAAGGGAAGGTTTTGGTTATGGTTAAGTAACAGATCAGGGGACTCCCTGAAAGCCGTGTGTTTATCCGGGTATTGCCTTTATGTCCTGCACATAATAGGCACACAACACTGATGCATGTTCCTATTCGCTCAAATGGGGTCACCGTGTTGCTTTTCGGATACCCTATCAAAACCGTTACCTAAAAATTTTACTCACTCTTTGCCGTAAAGTGTATACTTAACATTTCAATTAAACATATTACATTCACAGAGCTTTTAAAAACAAGCTGATGACATTATTTCTCTTCACACCACAGACACATTGAATGCTGACGGTTCTTTACCAAAAATATTGATTCACTTTTATTATTATTCATATTATTTTATACCATGATTTTGTAACCCATATTTTTTACCCGGTGCCAATTGCCTAAATTGTGATCCATGGGCGCTACTGTCCCTCTCTGAACTGAGCTCATGCTTCCTCCAATGCATGAAGAGTGCAACCCCTGCAGACACAATGAATGTGTAATTAGAATGGAAAACAGTCCAGCCGGCCTTGAGTCTGTTTGGCGGATGGTGCGGATTGTGTACATATGCCTACCAGGGACGTGCAGAGAGTGTTAGAGGGGCAGGGCCTGAAATCCCGTTAAGAGGGCACTTTGGGACAAAAATAGTGAAAATAGCAGATCTATGAGGGCTTGTAGATCAGTTTTTTTCTGGGCACAACCCAGCACTCTTTAACTAGTGGGGATGCGTTGTACGACATGGATTAGGGTTAGGGTTATAACGCAAAATACTGTGTTCACGTTCAGGAGACTTCGGAGAAAAAAAAGCAATTCTCCTTGAATGCTTCCTTCCGGTATATTTCATGGAAAGGAGTGGCGTTTGCATTTCTTTCATTTATGCTGCATTGGTGGTCTGGAAAGGGCAGTTGTTTTTACAGACGGGTAAAAGGGTAAGGGCTGAAGCCCCCTTTGATGTCTATGTGTGCACGTCCCTGATGCCTAATGCCAAACTTCTCCCATCACACTTAATTGGTTTGTAGAGAGATGAGAGCCTCAAAAGTCTACAGTACAGTCAATTTGACTGTAGACTGTAGACTTTTGTAAATATTCATATGAGCAGCATTATACATATAATAGGCCTATACAGTTGTTACTTATAATTCTCTATATCAAATTTCTGTTACAGTAACACGTTCTAGTATGTGTTGACTTTCAAGTTTGTTTTTATGCACCCTGAAATAGTATAGGCAGTTAAGCACGCACGCAGAAGTCCTCACAAAATTCAGCTGAGAGTAATAATGAGTATTGAAATGTATGACAATAAATGGATATCGGTCATAGAACAGCCAAATTGGGCGCACGCACAGGCACACACAATACACCATCTTGATCAGACGTAGTGCCTTGCTAATTAAGCTAATCCGCACTTCAAGATCAACCAGGTCCCTTGAGGTATGACCCTCTGTCCTGCGTCACTCTCTCCTATTCTCTCTCTCTGTCTCTCTCTCTCTGTCTCTCTGTCTCTCTGCCTCGGTCCCTCAGCTCTCAGCTTAAACTGTGGGTCTCCTCCATGGACTCATGTGGACAGTAGAGCTGTTGATTGGGAGACAATGGGCAGCAGATTGTGTTGTCAGGCTCCATTAATTGACATCATTAGCATCACACTCCAGAGTCTGTGGACCTGTGGCACTAAGCCTTAAGCTGTGTGAATGCATGCGTGTGTGTATGTGTGTGTCGCACGCACGCACGCACGCACGCACGCACGCATGCACACACGCACGCACACACACACACACACACACACACACACACACACACACACACACACACAGAGAGAGAGACATGCATGAATAATTGACGTCTCACATAAATGCATAATATGTCTCATTTTGACAAAAGGTGAATGTATAAATGTGTAGGCCCTCTCTACGAAACGATATCAAGTTGAAAAGGAAATGTCGGGCAGCTTGCAGATTAACCATTTTCAGAAAAGTGCGTACATTTAGGCAACAATTAATGTGCTATTGTGCTATTCTCGGCCAATTTTCTACCGATTGTTCTAATTCCAAATGGCCTATATAATCCGTGAAGTGTACATTTTCATTGGGTGTATAATAATGTATATATAAGAGGGAAGAAAATAAAAATAAAAGTGAGTGCGTGTAGGCAACAATGTCGTCTCCAGCTGAAGAGGTGTGAACGAGTGGTGCGGGGGTGTGGGGGATAAAGGGGGAGAGCGGTCGAATGGGCCGATATAGACAGACTGAGTAGGAGTGATTTTTTTTCAGACTTCCTAGTGTTAATTGTTTCATAGCAAAACAGCAACGTTTCAACAAATGTTAGGGCAATGATCCACAAACTGCCCAGTATACTATAGTACCACAACCAACCCCCCCCCCCCCCCCCCCGCTCCCCAATCCAGCAAATGTTGTTGGGAAAAAAGGGGCTTTCGAGGGAAGTGTCGTGAGCAAATAAAACCAATTTCTTCATGATCTATATATGTCCTTTAGAACCAAGCTAATCAATGGTTAAAAGCAACTGACCTCCAACCACTGTTGGTATTTCCACCTCCAGCGGCGGAGCTCTGAAAAGAAAATTGAACCACGTTTCTGCGCCGCGGCCACACCGTGGCGCATAGCTTTCGGTTCCCCCCCTTTCCACTTCCTGTCCGATCAATGCCTGAGACAATGACTCAACAGGTGCGACAGACGGGAGCCCAGCGGTAGCCCTCCACCATACTGCCGGGCCCAATTAGCACCCACTGTTAAGGAACAAAGAGGCGACATTTCATTTCAGTGGAGTGCCAGTTTAAGGCCTCTGCTCTCAACCGGGGCCTCCTTTCACTCTGTCTCTTACTGCTGACATCTCTGAAAGATCATCCCGTGGCTCTGTCGTCTTCTGTAAGGTTTGGGTCGATTCCTTGTGTTTGACAGACCTATAGGGTGCTAAGAAACGTGGGGTGTTGATGAATTCATTGCATGTGACTGAACTTGCCTTCTTTGTGAGAAGGCTTTGATTAATGAAACCCCCTGAAGTTCTGAGTTAAAAATTAAGCAGGAATGTCTCCGGTTGTGGTACGTTGCAGTGGTGTACGTGGTACTCGTTAGAACTCCCCAACACCCAACGAAATATGCCACCCCAATGGACCGTTCCCAATAACTATTTTTCTAATCTGGTATATCTCCTACATATTTCTACATTGCAGTATATTGTACATATACAAGAGAAGAGAAGAAGCACAGAGACCTCGGTGCTCGTCTATGGCAGCTTGTGTGTAAATGTGTAAAAGTTGTAATGAAGTCTGTTTCAAGTTGTGAACGATGCAATTTGAGAATGCATACTTCACCTGTTTATGCAACATGTGTTGTACTTATTGTACTTGTTGTCAGAGTACCTGTCGCCTGTTGTCAGGGTACCCAGTGCAGTATGCCCACTACCATACGGCCGTTAGTAAATACGGAGATATTGGGTTCCAACCCATTATGGGCGGGAACCCCTTTTGGTGTTAGCATTATGTTATGCTTTAGCTATTGAAAAATAGCAGATCTACAAGCTCATAGCGCGCCACCGAGTGGCGCGCTACGAGCTTGTAGGTCTGCTATTTAAAAAAAATCAAAGAACCACTGACATAGAAACATAGCTTTTTCAGAAAACTGTCAGGATGTAGAAGACATTTTTAGAATCTGATCTCAGGTCAGAATGGGTTTTAAAAAGGACATTGAGTTCTATTGTGCACATGTGTTGTTCCAAACGTGACGCAAAGCATGGCCAATCTGTGAAGCTGATGGGTTGGGTTTGCCAATAGACTGGCCGAGACTGACATGCAGACACACAGAAAGACAGACGTTCGTGCATTTTCAGTTCTGGTAAACCAAGTTATGACCGGTCCATAGCCCTAATGCCGTTGCTGCCATTGCATTAGATCTATGGGACTTTCAATTCATTGGCCTCGCATGAAATGCACCACAGCCTCTTGACTTCTAAGTTCTGCTAAGACGATTTTGGCCATTTGAAAGACTATCTTTCCCCGGTTGACGCACTCTCTGAGCCCACCACCACACGTATAAAATGCACTTTTTGGACAGAAAAGGATTTGTTTTTCACCAGAAGAAAAATACTTTTAGTTACTCCATGCACTGCACCCTCTACCGATATGCCATAGAAAAGATTTTTCCTTCAAGTGAATTTTTTTTAATAACTTTTTATTGACTTTTTACGTTTTCACATAGATGAATCATGAAAGGTATAAATTATAAGCACAATACAATAAAACAGACAAGAAAAACAAAAAGCACAGAAACAAAACAAAACAAACAAACAAAAAAAGAAAATGGCGAGCAGCACATACCGTACACAATACAGTCAGTATTAATTAGGAAAAAAAAAATATATATATATATATATATATAAATACAAATATATACACATATACATGCACAAGTTAACACAACACACATGGGCATATCAAAAGGAAAATTGCAAGAGTACAGCTGGGGCTCTCCAATCCAATGAATCACTTCCTTTATAAATCACAGTAGATAGATCCCTGGGCAAGTAGTCTATCAGCGGCTGCCATATATTCATAAAGTTATTTTCTCTCTCTTTTAATTTGGCACTGAGCCTTTCCATTGGAAGTACTCTGTAGATTTCTCTATACCACTGAGTCATTGATGGAGGTTTTTCGTTAATCCAATTAAACAAAATGCATTTTCTAGCTACACAGAGAAGCTTATCAAGTCGCTTAGCCCTTCTAGGATCTAGCACCCCAAATTCGGATGGCAGCCCTAATCATTTTTTTTCATAATTGAACTCAATTATTTTGTCACACAAGACCAGAACCTGGCTATCTTGGGACATTCCCAGAAACAGTGTATATATGTACCAACCGCTTTTTTGCATTTAATGCACAATGGGGACCTACTGGGATCGATTTTATTCAAAATTTCAGGTGTTCTGTGTTGTCTATGAAGTATCCTATACTGCATCTCTTTGAACCTGTTACTTAGAAAAGTAGACTGAGAAGATTTAATGCATTCCGACCAACAATCTTCATCGTACTCAGTTTGAAAGTCCCTTTCCCATTTTCTACAAAAAGTGCATTTTATACATGTGGTGGGGGAGTTGAGAGGCTGTGGTGCATTCCATGCGAGGGCAATTCATTGAAAGTCCCATAGATCTAATGCAATGACAGCAACGGCATCAGGGCTATGGACCAGAGCTACACAGACACAGACTAACACAGGCTGGTTTTGTGGATAACTAGACCGACCTACTCGGTGGTGCAAGAAGTGGACCAGCAGGGGGGAAAAACATCACAGAAAAGAAAAAAAAACTGAAAACAAATGAGTCAAAATTACACATCAGAACTAAATCATATGGACGAATACTGGACAACTCACCCCGGTGAGGTGTCTTCAGTTTCTGACATGGCGGGGTGAGATGTCTGTACTGACACTTTTTGCGCAAACAGCCAAACACTCAACACTCACCCCGAGACAACTCACCCCGAAAGTGAAGACAGTTCACCCCCGAAAGTGAAAACATCTCACCGGGGTGAGATGTCTGGTGAGTTGTCCAGACTTCTGGGGTGAGATGTCCGGACAACTCACTTGGAGGTGGAAAAAGGGTGAAAGAAATTAGATATATATTTTTAAAGTTTCTTAAATATTAGCAAGGATAGTAATGACTCTTACTGATGCGTCTAGAGAGTTCCACAACTGAGGGCCTCTATATTTGATGAAAAATTGACATGTTGTAGTACCTCAACCCACTACCTCCGATCTACAAACACTAACCTCCTTCACCCCCGGGCCACCCAAGACCAAGTACCATTCTGCCTCGGCTGCCCCCCAACTGTGGAATGCCCTCTCTGACCACCTGAGAGAGAGGTGTACTATACAGGGTATGCACGTGACATCATCATCATACCTGGAAGTTATGCAGGAATGCCTACTGAGTGGCAAAAACCTCCTTTCTGGCCTTGACAGCCCATACTGTACATCCAAACAGAAAAGTCCTATTTGATTGCATTAAATAACTTTAAACAACATTAAATTCACTTTGTCACTCACTTTGCCACTCACTTTGCCACTCGATTTGCCACTCGATCTGCCATTTCTTTTATGCATGCGCAATTGCGCATACCCTCTATAGTGAGGCACTACTCCTGATCAAGGTCTATTTCTTCATTGTCAGTTTCTTCATTGTCAAAGGAGTTTTTCCACCAAGCTGCATGGGGAGTGGACATCCACATGCTCCACTGCAGTAAATCCCTCTTACGACGTAATTCACTGCATGGTTACCACTTTCTTTGCATCCACAAACTGTCCCAAGCATCATTCTGGACTAGAGGTTCTTCAGTTGATAGTGGGCCCTCATGATGTGCAGAGTCAAGGCATAACTTGTTCTCAGTAGTGGAAGAACTGAGCTCTGTCTATAAAATGATAAAGTCATTCCAGCCAACCAGGCTAGAACATGGGGTTAAAGATTAAAGTAAAGATTAAAGATTAGAGTAGTTGATTGATTGATTGATTGATTGATTGATTGAAGTATGTATTAACAGTTTGCAGAATTACAGTACATTTCAATACAAAAACCTGTGAGTGGACGACCCAAAAAAGGACAAACAATGAGTACTGTCATTTTCTTCATTTCGACCCGATAAAGATATTCTTTTTGCGGTTTACGCCTTTTATTGGTTTTTTGAAGGGACAGACTGACAGGAAACGGGAGAGAGATGGGGGAAGACATGCAGTAAAGGCCGTGTCGGGCTCGGGAGTCGAACCCGCGGCACACTGCAGTCGGGTGCCCAGACGGTTACGCCACCGCCTGGGCAGCACTACACTTGTTTACAAAAGGGTCCACATACAGACATACACAAATATACACTTCTATATAGCCAAAAAACAGGAAATCATCATCATAAAGGAGGCAAAAATGGAAAAGGGGGGATTCAGATTTTACGGGGGCCAGTTTCGAATTTCAGCCATCCGTAGACCGTAGGTGCCCTTTGAGAGCGGTTTTGAAGGAGTCAAGGGATTTGCATGTCCTATTCCATCGCCACCGTTGGTGGCATAGGAGCGGAATTAATTTAGTCCCTTGTTTGTGCCAAATCTGGGTTGCACATGGTTTGTTGAACTCCCTCTGGTGTTGTGGGTGTGGACTTCGTTGACATTAAGGCAGTATTTAGACAGGTACATGGTGGGAATCTTGGTGGTGTATCGAATCTTGTGGACCAGAGTCACCCATTGCAAGATGCTGTACTCTGTCGTCAACCCTAAGCCATTCCAGTCTGTCAAAGTGGTCAGGGGTGTGAGGCCAAGATAGTAGGCTGACCAGTTTGTTTTGGGAAGTCTGGAGCCTTGTTTTAAGGGCCATTCAGGTGCTGTAGTACCAAGAGGTGCATGCACAGTCGAAGAAACCTTGTACGAGGGCTCCTGTTGGGGTCTTCAAGGTGTTTTTGTCGACCAGTGAGGAGATCCTGTAGAAATCTTGTTCTTTGGTTGACTTTTTTGATTACGTCTGTGGCCATTTTATCACCGGAAAGGTAGGTAATCTCATCTTTTCGTGTGATAATATTGTCACCCACTCTAAGTTCACCCCAAACATATGTATTTTCTATCAATTACACACCCCATGAAGCCATGAATTCACTTCTTTTTGTTGCATTCCTAAGCCACTACGTTTGACAAAGTGAGACTCAAATGCAGGTCAATTGAGTCTCACTTGTGAGTGATAAAGCAAGAGAGTGATAAAGTAAAGAGGCGAGGTTTAGATGGTTTGGACATGTGGAAGGAGGAATGAGGGGTAGGGGGAGAACGGGGTAAAATGTATCCCTTTTCAAGCTTAGTAGCAAACTAGCAAAACTAGAAAAAGTGCCCTTCTGGGCACAGGTCTCCACCAGTGTGTGTGTGTGTGTGTGTCGCAGCTTGGCCTGTTGTAGCGCCACCATGAGGCTGATTTGAAAATGGTCATGTGGCATGTCTTCCAAAGCCTAGTGGGAATTTGCATGCACAGTTTCACCACAATCGGACGCTGCGTTGAGTAGTTGTGGCGATTTGTACAAAGCGGACAACTCCTGAAAGGTTTAGAAGCCAATCGTAGCCAATGAGGGTGGATTATGAGAAATCAAACAAACCCGTCTTGATCACATGACTATGGAGAGCATGTGTACCCATTTGCGTGAAATTTGGATAAAATCTGAAGGAGTAATAGGCTATTAGAAAATGTGTTTTACATATGTCGGAAAAATTCCAGGCAAAGGTTTTTCCTTGGCCTCTAGGGAGTTGGCATACAAAGTTATCCACAGATCTGTGCAGTTAGAGGTAAAAACACTTTTCGGCCAGTTATAGCGCCACCATGAGGCTGAGTTGAAAATGTTGGCCTCCTGGTGGCGCTATAACAGGCCGTTCTGGAAAACCAGGGAGTGTGTGTGCAAGATTTGGCATCGACCGGGTTAACGGTGCCGGAGATTAGCTGTTCACAGACGGACGGACGGACGGACACACACGCGGACGGACGGACACAGGGACAGACGGACGGACAGACGGAGTGCAAAACATACTCTCTCCCCATGCCTTCGGCCTGGTGGAGACAACTAGAAAAAGTGCCCCTCGGGACACAGGTCTCCACCAGGCCAGGTCAGGTTGTGGCCTCCTGGTGGCGCTATAATAGGCCAATGTGAAAAGGGTACCATTTGTTGGATGATTTGAGGCAATTCGTTTTTTTTTATTCCAAAAATGTTTAGCAAAAATCCACCTGTTGGTGGTGCTATAACAGGGCCAGGTCAATGTGAAAACATTGGGATATTTTCCTCAGCGTAGTAGGAAAGTCTGTGAACGATTTCACGTAAATTGCACGCTGTGTTCATGATTTGAGGCTTTTTGTTTCAAAAGGGCCAATCCTGCAGACTTTGAAAGCCAATGTTAGCCAATTAGGATGGAATACGAAATATCGGACAGATCCGTCTTGAACACATGACTATAGAGATAATGTGTAACGATTTGTGGGATTTGTTAGACAGAATCTGGAGGAATAATATGTGACCCCACACGATGTACAGACTGCCATCGTGCAAGTTGCAACTGTTCAGGACAGCTGGAAAACTTCTTTATTTTTCCTTTTTTATTTTTCTGTCTAAAATGATCTGAAGCTATATTATTATAAAAAAATTAATAAAAAAATGTTTTTTTCAAAAGTCAGCCTCCTGGTGGCGCTATAACAGTCCGTTCTGGAAATTTTGAGGCAGAGGTTCATCGTTGGCATCCAGGAGTGTGTGTGCACAATTTGGCATCAACCGGGTTAACGGTGCCGGAGATTAGCTGTTCACAGACGGACGGACGGACGGACGGACGGACGGACGGACGGACGGAGTGCAAAACATATACTCTCTAGACTCTTCCAATGTCTTCCATCAATTGAAATGATGAGTAAGCATAACCCACATGATATGTAGGCTAAATAATAATGTAGGCTATGTATTATTAAACAAAAATTGAATAACACATGTTTCCCTTTTGCAAATAGTCTTATTTATTTAAACAATCTGTAACTTATTATTATTATTATTATTCAGAACCTTTAAATATTTTCAATTGTTAATAGGCCTACAATATTGAAATCATCTCTTAAATGATAACCATCCAAATGAAAGGTCATTATGACTCATTAATTTTAGTAGCAAAGAAATAATAAAAAAGTATGAATTAGGATAATTGGATAATTTTTCCATTTTAGACTAAATTGCCTAGACAATTTCTTTGCTCAATTATCCACATATATGTTTTTTTTATTTTTATCCATTGGCAAATCACCAACATGTATGCTATAAATCTTTAGACCTATGCCTAATTTGCTTTGATACATTCTACCTCATGTGTAGAAATCGTTCTTATTTTGTCCGGCAATTATTATTTTTGTGTGTGAAATAATGTTTTCTACTGTACGTGCTTCCCCACTTCACAGTACAGTATGATGGATGTTTAGTTTACTACTAGATTGTGATTATCGTTTTCTTAGTTAAATGGGATCAAAGTACAGTACTTTAAGTATAGCCTTCCCAGTGCTGGATCATTTTACCCCTATATGGTTCTCACCTACATTGGATAAGGATGAGATGGAAAGATGCTGCTGGTGCTGCCTGGGTAAGAAGAGAAGAGTAAGTTTTAACACACCAACATACTACTTTGCAGAGAACAATGACAAAGACCTTTAATAATAATAATACAACTTTATTTGTATAGCACCTTTAATGACATGAAATGCAGCTCAAAGTGCTTTACAGAGCAATGGAGAAAAAAAGAAAAGAAAAGCAAGGCAACGACATTAAAAACAAGCAGTAATGCAATACAGTGAGGACATGAATAACAAAAAATAAAATATCAATTAAAAGCAATGTTGTAGAAGTGGGTCTTGAGCTGTGCTTTAAAAATGTCTACAGAGGCTGCCTGACGAAGGTACAGTGGGAGCTTGTTCCATGCCGTCGGCCCGTTGTCATTGTTCTCTGGATAAAAAGGTGCTGCAGTTGTGAAGAAGGAAAATAGTGTTTTTTTGTTTTGTTTGTCAGCCCATCAAAACATTATGCAAGCCTTCAACATTGTTTTCAATCTTTCCAAATATGGCATCACTGGCATGATATTCATTCATCCCATAGAAATGTAGATTTGCTGACATCAAGTGGTGAAAAAGTAGAAGCACACCTAATGAGCTAACCCCTTCCCCCCGCGCCCCCCGACCGACGTAAACGAAACGTCACCACGTCACCCGGATGCAGCATGTCCACATTGAACATCATCATGGCGGAATACACAGACCCACGTGAGTGTTATTATGATTGAATATCAATCTAAAGCAAACAAAATGATGAATTCCAACAAATGCATCGCATTCCTTTGTGCACGTCTTTTTACGCTGACCACGTGGCGCCTTGAATCATGTGTTGTGAACTGTAGCCATTAAAGTTAGTTGTGATGCTGCTGCTAGCTGGTAGCAGAGCATCCTCTCCTCCTTTTAGCTGTCAGACCGCGTCAACTGTCACGGTTCCACAGGTTCTATGTTCCCCTTCCCCACCATGCAAAAAAGGTTCTTTTCCTCACTAAACCTAAACCTAAACCAGAAACCTAACCTAAATTGTAGTAATTCTAGTAAGACTAAAAGTATTTAACAACTTAGTCTTAGTGTTTCTTTTAGTAGCAAATTCTGATTTAAGCTCAGTCTTTGAACAATCCATTGAACTTTAGGCCTGCCTAGGCTACTTAAACTATCTAGTCTTAACCAACTAAAAATGATCACTGGCATAAAATAAAACAAAACATAATTGCTCAGACTCTTCAACACAAATGGCAAAAACAAACATTCTTGTTTTGTCCTTAAACCAGAAACCTAACGCTAACCCTAAACCCTAAGGTAAGTGGGGAACATAGAACCTGGGGAACATAGAACCTGGGGAGCATAGAACCTGGGAGCATAGAACCTGGGGAGCATAGAACGTGGGGAACATAGAACCTGGGAGCATAGAACCCGGGGAACATAGAACCTGGGGAACAAACCTGGGGAGCATAGAACCTGGGGAACATATAACCTGGGGAGCATAGAACCTGGGAGCATAGAACCTGGGGAACATAGAACCTGGGGAACATAGAACCTGGGGAACATAGAACCTGGGGAACATAGAACCTGGGGAGCATAGAACCTGGGGAGCATAGAACCTGGGGAACATAGAACCTGGGAGCATAGAACCTGGGGAGCATAGAACCTGTGGAGCATAGAACCTGGGAGCATAGAACCTGGGGAGCATAGAACCTGGGGAACATAGAACCTGGGGAGCATATAACCTGGGGAGCATATAACCTGGGGAGCATAGAACCTGGGGAGCATAGAACCTGGGAGCATAGAACCTGGGGAGCATAGAACCTGGGGAGCATAGAACCTGGGGAACATAGAACCTGGGGAGCATAGAACCTGGGGAGCATAGAACCTGGGAGCATAGAACCTGGGGAGCATAGAACCTGGGGAGCATAGAACCTGGGAACATAGAACCTGGGAGCATAGAACCTGGGGAGCATAGAACCTGTGAACCTGGGGAACATAGAACCTGGGGAACATAGGGATGACCCCGAGACGACAGATGTTGTTCACAGCGACAGAATGCAGGCTGCAGCTGTCTGTGTCAATGCCCTTTATTTAATCACAATGTCAATTATTGTCAAAACATACCGACGTGACTGATTTTTATCTGGATAAAGAATTGTCGGGCAGACGACTCTCACATTGCGACCTTAGACACGTTTTGTTGTTGAGAATGAGACAGGAAGACAACCCCTTCTTCCTGTGACTGTCTGAACAATTCTTCATCCAGATAAATCTGTCACATCGGTATGTTTTGACAATTGACATTGTGATAAAAATAAAGGGCATTGACGTGGACGGCTAGTACGCATTCTGTCGCTATGAACAGCATCTGACCATCTGTCGCCTCTACGGTGACAGTTGACACGGTCTGAAGTTAACCCATTTTGGCCTGACGTCGAAATAAAAAATAAAGTCTTCTAAATGACGACGTCATGTTTTTTTATCAGTGGTGCACAATATTTCATGTCAAGGACCCCAAAAATGTAATCCACCGACCCCCATCTGAAAATATGTTGTTCCAGGGACCTCCCCAGAAGCAAAGATTTTAGTTAAAAACGTTCACTCTGTAAAAATATATATTCAAAGATTTGACGCATATTTTCACGATTTAAAAAAAATAGCAGACCTACAAGCTCGTAGCGTGCCACTCGGTGGCGCGCCATGAGCTTGTAGATCTGCTATTTTTAAAACACCAAAAGGGGTTCCCGCCCAAAATAGGTTAACAGGGTCTGAAGACAAACTGGAACACCGGTAAGTCTTACTCTTAAGTGTTTATTATCGCCAGGCTCCTCCGCGTTGTTTAGAAATAGCAAGGATACGTTCTGTCGTCTTCTTGAGCATCCTATTCCTCAGTCCTCACCATCATTAATCTGCTTGTTTTGAATGACAGGTCCTGATGCTGACATGCCAGAGCTGTCGGACAGCGATGATGAAGAGCAGTGGCAGTCGGTGGATGAGAGCAGTGAAGACAGGCTGCCGGTCACCTGCCTATTCTGCGACAGGTCTGTGGAACCTAACATGACATGCCACCGCTATCTGTATAAATAATATACAGGAACCTTGCGTTTCAATGGCCGAGTCACTGTCTTCATCCTTACACTGGCAACTATTGTCAACACATTGCCTCCACATGATGCTAAAGGGGTTTGCACTGATACACTATTAAGTGATGACATGTTTACCTGGGTAGAACAGAGTAGCATCTTATTCTATAAGGTAATTCATATCTGTTTCTTGGGTCAGTAGTTCAACAACAAAATAGCAGGAAATTATTTTTTCTTCCAGTTTGGTTGTAGGCTCTCCCATCAATCCTTGAAAGAGACATATCTGCCAGACAATACAAACTTAAACTGATTAGATATTTACTACGAAAATATATTATACAACGTAATCATTAAGTACAATTAGTGCTTATGTTGGAGGTAACCCTTGAATGGCTTGAATGGCTCATGTTCAAACAACATACGGTGTGAAATCAGAAAAGGATCCTGCACACATTAAAGTGTTTAAATATAATCTGTCCACTCTATCTTTGCGTTTGCCACTTGATGTGTGGCACATCTTCATTGTTAGGATATTTCAGCATTGCATATTGAAATGAATTAGTCATTTTGTTCAACCTGTTTGACTAATTATAGTTCTTTTAGTCAACCTTTTTGATTTTGACCAGGGCCATTTGATTGAATAAATAGTTATTTTGTTCAACCTGTTTGACTTTTTCCCGGGCCATTTGTTTGTTTATTATTGCTAAAGTATAACATTTTTATTCAGGCTCTTCAACTCTGTACCAGAAACACTACAACACTGTTCAGCAGAGCACAATGTCAACCTTGTGGAGATGATAAGAAAACACAGTAAGTAGTAATGATGTTCCAGCTCACTGTGCCTATAGACCGATTCCGTACCGGTTTCATGGTCGCAGCCTACGTATTTCCTGTAGGCGGACTCGACGTAGCTGCGGGGGTAAAACCCTCACCAGGCGCACCTCTTCCACTACAGTGAACGGCAGAGTGACTGATGTTAGTTTGCCTCAAACTTTACTCCTTTACCTGCTTTTTTACTAACACTAACATTACAAAGATGCCCAGAACATCGAGATGAACCTGTGTAGTTTATGGCTGCTCCAACAGTAGTGGCAACATAACAAATAAAATAAAACGGAATGTCTAATATCCACCGCGATGGCTGAGACCAGAGCCATTGAGTAATGGTTGAGACAAAGCAGTGAAGAATCCTGCAAGATACATAATTTCAGTCTTACCCAATACCCAATCTTTCTGTTTTATGAACACAAGGCTGCTGTATTTTATACCTCATACTAAGCATTTAAAGTATGAGGTATAAAGTACAGCAGCCTTGTGTTAATAAAACAGAAATATTTGGTATTGGGTAAGACTGGCGTTATGTATCTTTCACTGCTTTGTCTCAACCATTGCTCAATGGCTCTGGTCTCCGCCACCGAGGTGGATATTAGACATTCCGTTTTTATTTTATTTTTATGTTGCCACTACTGTTGGAGCAGCCATAAACTACACAGGTTCATCTCGATGTTCTGGGCATCTTTGTAATGTTAGTGTTAGTAAAAAAGCAGGTAAAGGAGTAAAGTTTGAGGCAAACTAACATCAGTCACTCTGCCGTTCACTGTAGTGGAAGAGGTGCGCCTGGTGAGGGTTTTACCCCCGCAGCTACGTCGAGTCCGCCTACAGGAAATACGTAGGCTGCGACCATGAGACCCGCTACGGAATCGGTCTATAGGTATATCATTCATCTTTCCAACAACAGCATTTAAAGTTTTCTTTTACCTTTCCTTGATAGATCTAGACGATTATGGGTACATAAAGATGATCAACTTCATACGGAGCACAGTAAGTCAATAAAAAATGTCATATTTGGGCCCCGGACGGTTACCTCAACTGTCTGCCGCGGGTTCGACTCCCGATCCCGACGGCCTTTGCCGTGTGTCTCCCCCCTCCCCCCCCCCATCTCTCTCCCCATTTCCTGTCAGATTACTTTCAACCTATCAATAAAGGCAGAAAAGTTAAAAAAAAAAATTATACAGTAAAAAAAAAGAGTCATATTTGAAACAAAGAATTGATCCTGCACGTTGTCTTGAGTTTGCAATTGGAACCTTTTATTCATATTGTAGTGTGTGATGTGAAATGTGAGCTTTAGTCATATTCCATCATATTCAAGTGCTTTTGGAGAGAAATGATAGTCACTTTCAGTAGTAGAGCACTGTAGAGGGGAGCTGTGACTGTGCCCAGGTGATGATGGTCGTTGATGCTCATCAAGGAAGGCAATTATGTTTCTGCACTGTCAAAAGTAATGCTACTTTTTTGCAATGTAGTTAAATAAAAAATCTCAGGGGGGAAGATAAATTATATAAAACTAGTCCTTACCCGTTGTGAGATATTTCCCCCCCCCTTGTGGCCGTGAAGGGTACTGCGCCCGGGTGCGTTTGTAATTGACTAATAAATAAATTAATAATCATTAATGTGTCAAATCGAAAAAAGGGCTTTGTTACGCCCTCCATATGCATATGGTCAATGCCTGTGTGAAAAGAGTGGGAGTGATACGAATCGTATCGTGAGTTGAGTGAATCGTCACATGCCTATTTAGAAGGTATTTTCGTAATTTCGACGTCAGGCCTAAATCATTAATTTCACTGTTTTGCAGAAATGCAGCGGGGCAAGCCTGGCAGGGCTGTCCGAGGATGCCCTCCCCTGGGACAGTGACGATTTTCTGAAGCCCGTTTTGCAGGACGACCCCCTGCTGCAGACTGGTATAAACAATACCATCACAGGCCTTTTGGCTCAATGGATGGTTACTTCATTGCACCAGTGTTGTTTTTGGCAGCAAATTTAGATTTCAGTTGAGTCATATAGTCTTTGGAATAAAACTTAATTTAGTTTTAGTCACATTTTAGTAATCTGAAATGTTTTGGTGTTAGTTTAGTTTTAGTCGACTAAATGTCATAAAATTTTAGTCGACTAAATCTACAGTTGATTTAGTCGACTAAAATGTATTTTGGCGGGCCTTGATGGTGTCGTAATGACTGATTTTACACTTGCTGAAAATAGATCGGCATGCAAGGAAATGTAAAATGACTTGTCTTACTTATGCTGGATCTTTTGTCTTTTGTCCTAACATTTTAGTGTAGTTTTTATTTGTTGACGAAATTGTCAATATATTTAGTCTTACTTCTAGTCATCTTAGCTTAGTTTTCATGTAGTTTCTATTTAGTTTTCTTCAGTGAAAAAGGGTAGACTATGACTATGACGAACATTTTTCGTCATAGTGTTAGTCGATGAAATCGACACTGACTTGCACCCTAATAATGTGATTTTTAACGGGTTTAGGGCCGGGTACTTTCACAGTACCTAAGTATAATCACAGGTTAGCACATCTATAATTCTGGCCATTGATTACTTTGAATAGTTTGGTAACTCCACAGTCTGATAAAATAACATAACTTTGCTTTTTGTTGAGGATTATAACGATGAAAACCACTAGTTTAATGCTGCAAGTTGCACTTGACATTTGATCAGTTAACAGTTAACAATAACCGAGAATTCTGCCGTTCTATCATTGGGTGGTTTTCTGTGAATGTATTGCTGTCTGTGCCGAGGAATGGGGGCCGGCTAAATAAAGTCACCCCCACCTTGGTAACCACAGAAACGCCTCTGCTTTTGCATGTGATGTGACAGACATGCCAGTCCATGTTTCATTTTATTCATACCAAAATGCCATTGCCTGG
This sequence comes from Protomyctophum parallelum, assembly GCF_964188405.1. Classification (NCBI taxonomy): domain Eukaryota; kingdom Metazoa; phylum Chordata; class Actinopteri; order Myctophiformes; family Myctophidae; genus Protomyctophum; species Protomyctophum parallelum. The sequence continues at coordinate 48,225,196 of NC_139699.1, read as the reverse complement.
TCCTGTAGCTCAAATGGTCAAGTAAATATTTGATTAAAGGAATATAATATGCCTTTTGTATTCATTCTGAATAATCAACAATATGTAGATATTTGTGTTAGATATTTGAGGGAAATTTAGATTATCCGATTAAAAACAAAAACGCAGCTTATCAACTAACCGGTTAATTGATCGATAAGCTTATCAAAACGTATCAATTAATCGATAATTCCCGTCCCTACCCACACCTCATCTTTTTGAGTAGTGCAAACCACTCCTACAACCAGCAATGTCCGTGTCCGCCTATGTGTGTCTGTGACGTTAATGAGCACGAGAATGAGTACCAGTTGTAAATTGTACATTGTACCAGTAGGGGCGCTGTTGTGTGCTGTTGTGCCAGAAACGGAGAGAGAGTGCTGCTGTTGCTTGCTAATGAGAGAGAGAGAGAGAGGGGGGGGGGGGGGTGCACCACTCAGTTCACACGGGTGTGATTTTCAACTCACGCCTTACACAAAATGTATAGAGACCATCGACATAGTCATATACGTATTGACTTTTCGGCTTGGCATGATGATATATTTGCATTTCATCTCTCTCTCTCCCTTGTGATGTTTCAGACCCTGAGGACTTGTGTGGTGTTGAGGAGACGGCTGCCTCACCCGGGGTCCAGTGCTGTGCTGCTCTGCTGCAGCGGGCCCAGGCGGCGGAGGTCAGGGCGCAGCACTCAGAGGAGGCCCTGGTCAGAGCCATGGACGACCTGCACAAACTCAAGTAAGTGATGTTTCTAGAGGTTCACAGCTTGCTTTGTTCCCTCAAAATTGAGTTTTGAAACGCATGAGGGAAGGCCTGCGTGCCGAAACGCGTTCGTTTCTCTAGAATATGGACTGCTCATGCTGCATGTGATTTTTCATGAAATAAAGAAACTCAAACTTTATTAAACCATTTTGGGCCGGGTACCCCCTTTTGGTGTTTTTAAGCATTATGTCATGCTTTAGCTGTTGAAAAATAGCAGATCTACAAGTTCATAGAGTGCCGCGCTATGAACTTATAGATCTGCTATTTTTGCGGCACAAATCGTTGAATATATATTCTTTCAGAGCGAACATTTTTAACTCTTTGCTTCTGAGGGGTTCCTGGAACAACATATTTTCAGATGGGGGTGGTCGGCGGCCAAATACATTGTCCTTGACATGAAATATTGAGCACCAGTGATAAAGAAACACAGGTATTTCAGAAAACTCAGCATTTAGAAGATTTTCTTTAAATTTCGATGGGTTAAGAGAGTGCGGATATTCCCATTTCCCCCTCAAAATGATCACATGCTGACGGTGGTTTTTTGTGTGTGACTCACTGCACCAGTGCACCATGCAGATGTCAAGTACAGTATTCTGTGAAACACGTTCCACATCCTTCCATTATACTCATACATTATCCGTATGCACAACAGACAGTACATCTCTACACTGAAAGCAGTAGTACTTTAAACCGATCATAATGATGACAATAACCCAGGGCCCAGGTGACACTACAAACTCTAAGATCTTTTAATCTCGGCCGTAATGTGGTGGTTGCCCTGACCTGAGCTCAGCCAGAAGTGGCTCAGGAGTGTCCTTGAGCAATGCACTCAACCCCCAAGTGCTCCAGATCAGGGGATTGGTGCCTCGCATGATTTGCACGGCTGCCGGTGTGTGAACGGGTGAATATAATAGGCATTTAAAAGGACTTGGAGTAGTAAGGCCATCATTTTACCATCACTAAGTCTTTCATGTACCGTCCTCTTAGAGACAGCAGGGGGACCCAGTGAGCCCAGTATTGCAGGGGTATCAGACGGCAAAGATGGGAGAAGTTTTTTGTGGAAGAGAAGAGAGGCGAGGGGAGGGAAAATTCCACTGCAGCATAGAGGTAAAAGTGAGGAGGGGGAGTTTGTCTGGGAGGAGGAGGGGGTGCTGTAAAGGAAAAATACTGAAAGAGAGAGCAAGCCGGGAACGGAGGAGGGGTGAAAAGTGAGTGAGAAAGATGAACGCTTCCCATCCCCTCCATTTACTACTGCGCCCTGCATGAAGGTTGTGTGCGTGTGTGTGTGTGTGTGTGTGTGTGTGTGTGTGTGTTGTGTTCTGCTATCCTGTCCTAATGGGATTTGAAATGTGAAACGTGTGTGGTGTGTGATTGTTTTGTTTGCTCTCTTCTCCAGGCTCCTGGCCCAGGGCTTGGTGCTCAACGCAGATACCGGCAGGGGGGCTGCTTCTGGCACCCTGGGCGCCGTGGCCGAGCTCCGAGAGGACGAGGACGAGGCCTACTTCAGCTCCTACGGCCATTACGCCATCCACGAGGAGATGCTGAAGGTTTCTCTCTCTCTCTCTCTCTCTCTCTCTCACTCCTTTTGTACTTCTTTCATATTATGATATCATGGTCAAAATGTCCCAACGCAGTGTCGAGTCCCTGGTCCCATTTGGAAGAGGCCCCCGGCCTCTGAAGGTGGTCTGAACAGGGGACAGGTGGTGGTGATTATGTGTTCTGCACAGGGCCCGCCACACACTCGCATGCTACTATCACTCACACTCACACACACACACACACGCACGCGGTTGCGCACACACACACACACACACACACACACACACACACACACACACACACACACACACACACACACAGGCTATAGTCTCACCGTGAGCCTGTGAACCCCCACCCATGCCCGCATGCATGCAGCCACCGAAGTTGTGTACCGAGTGCAGGGCGGATTCGCCCCATCTGCACTAGCGCACACATCTTGACCGAATGTGCTCCATGCATGGAGCATCAATTGAAAGCAATTGCCCCTGCGCATGTATCGATGTCGTCCCCCCCCAAAGTGACAAAATCTGCATTACACAGGAAGAGCTATGTGCGTGCAGCACACAAGTGCACGGCAGCAGTTTGACAAAGCAGAATTTATTTATTTTTATATTATTTTCTTATGCTGTTGGGGTGTTAGCGTGGACAGTGGGAAGGATGGGGGGGGGGGAGGGTAGAACATTGAGGAGGGTGGGGGGGTGGAGAAGGGGTGCTGAGCTCTCTCTCCTCCTATTATGCTGTACTTACCGCAGTGCTTTTCACATATCCCCCTCTTCTTCTTTTACTCGTACCGATTCGTGCTACGTAGGCGCTGGGCTTTGCGTCATGCGCGTATGCATGCGTCAGACAGTAAAGTCCATGACGCTCTGGAGGAGCTAGGGAAGGGGAAGGGCTGAGGGGCTTTGCAGTAGAACATCGTCAACTCTCTTAATGGGATGCCATAAAGTGCCTCACCTTTGACGTACTTTGTGTGAGCGTGTTCTGTGCGGGATAGTGCGTTGTCTCATGTCTTTTCGTAGCTCCTTTTTTTACGTCAATCTGAGTTTTGCAGCAAACAGTCTGTTTTTTGCCACGGTCTACTTTGTTTTTTGCCACGGTCTACTTCTATTTGGTCTAGAAGACCCCGTTCGTCATTGTTTTCAATGAGTTTAGTTTTCATTTCGCAAGCATTATGGTGTGTAACTGCCACTGATTGATTTCTTAAGTACATTTATCGGTTGGGGCTTTCACATGCCGGAAGGGGTACCGGCTTTGGGCGCACACATTTGATTGACAGGTGAACAGTGTTGATTTCGTCGACTAAAACTAAGACGAAAAATGTTCATCGACTACCTTTTTTTCCACTGACGAAAACTAAATGGGAACTAAATAAAAAGTAAGCTATGATGACTACCGGTAAAACTAAGACTAAATATACTGACAATTTCGTCAACAAATAAAAACTAGACTAAAAGCTCACGTTGTGGGCTTGTAGATCGGCTTGTAGATCGGCGGCATCAAGGCCCGCCAAAATTAGTTTGACTAAATCAACTGTAGATTTAGTTGACTAAAATCTTATGATATTTAGTCGACTAAAACTAGACTAACACTAAAACATCCCAGGTGACTAAAATGTGACAAACTAAATTAAAACTATTCAAGAGACTATGACTAAAACTAAAATCTAAATTTGCTGCCAAAAACAACACTGCAGGTGAATTACTAGGACCAGGTTGGAACTTGGAAGAATGAAAAGGGTTCAGCAGAGGTCCATTTGGTAATATTTTTATTATCTGTAGAAAAACCAAAACGTTAGACGTCATAAAACCTTCTGAAGAAAGGATTCCACGCCTTAAGAGTCCACATAAGAGAAGACAGTGACAATTTCTTTCAGTCAGTCTCCCCATCAGCGAACCAATTATTTTAACCTATTTTCGACTGAAAAACCCATGTTTCTATGTCAGTTGTGCGCAACCTTTTTCATGTCAAGGACCCCCAGAATTATCTCTATTGTGCTATGGACCCCCATCTCAAAATATGTTGTTCCAGGGAATGTTCGCTCTGAAATATATATTCAAAGATTTGCGCACCACATTTTCACAACTTTTCAAAAAATAGCAGATCTACGACGCGTCGCCATCTGACACGACGCGTCGCCATCTGACATGACGCGTCGCGATCTGACATGACGCAAATCCAAGTATAAATCAGGCATAACATCCAAATTGACATCATTTGGAGCCGTCACCTGCTGTCCAATGTCTGGACCCTTTGGACCATTACAAATACACACGCTCTGCAACACAGACTAATAGAGCAAACACTGCAGTAGGGCTGCATAGCCCTGAATCCTCTGTGCGGTACACAGTAAAACTGGGTCTCAGTTATGATTTATTTATTATTACATTGTACTTTGAAATAGGACCCCCATGTTCACAGCACCTTCAAGTGTACTGTGACTAATACCGTACACATTTGTCCTTACCTTATATTATAAACTGTAGTTTAATATTATTATTGTTTCTATTGCTGCTATACAGTGTTGAGTATATATTTAATCATATACTGTATACAATCTAGAATTTATAGTAATTATTGGCGATTATCTTTTTACAGGACAAGGTGCGAACGGAGACATACCGAGACTTTATGTACCGCAACCCGGAAGTGTTCAAAGACAAGGTGAGTAGGTCCGTGCGTGCGTGCGTGCATGGCAGAGTGTTTGCGTATGTGTGTGAGCGTGGTGCACACGTGCACGGGGGGCATTAACAAGGCACATACTCTATGTGTGTGACTGTGAAAGCACTGTGAGACTTTATTATGCGTCAGGGTGTCTCTCTGACACAGACTGCGTGGTGCTGATAACAAGCCTCCCACGCTATCCACCACCAGACCCCCATAACCTTCCTTGCGTCTCCCATAGTTCCATCCCCCCCCCCCCCCCCCCCCCCCCCGCAGTCGCTGTCAATGGGAGCGGGCCGCAATTCCACAGGCCATCCATTATATGCTGCACAGGCCACTAGTCTGGTCTGGTCTGTCTGCTGCCATCCATGTGAGGACCGGTGGTGGGTGGATGGATGAAGGTACCGCAAGAGGGAAGCGGTTAGAATCATGTCTGGACACACGAGAATATACGGAGATGTACTTTGTTCCTGTCAGAGGTCGGGGATGGGAAGAGGGGGCGACAAAACAGGAGACGGGCTAATGTTTATTTTGATAACACCGGGGGGAGGGGGTGTAAGGCAGGATAAGGAGTATGTGGAGAGAGGGAGATTAACCCATTTTAGACCTGACACAAGATTCTACAAATGCCTTCTAAATCCTGAAGGCTTTCTGACTAACCCTATGTTTCTGTGTCAGTGGTGCTCAAAAGATTCCATGTCAAGGAGCCCCAGAATTATATGTATTTGGAGAAGGGGGACAGTGTTGGTTTATCACAGTCGTTCTGCTTTTGTTTGTTGAGGTTAACTTAGAGATGACATTGTTGATCTCATTATCTGACTCTGTCTCCTGCTATGGAATGCACCATGTCGTCCATTCCTACTTCTCTTCCTTCTCTACTCATAGTCCGGCAGCCGACAGGCTTCTTTTGTTTAAAGTGGGAAATTTGGTATATAGTCTTTTTTTTATTGGCCTAAAATATTGTCTATATACATACATTCGTGAATCCACTTGTTGACCGGCTGTGAGTATTTACAATTTATTTTATAGGGGTTTCTTGTGACCCTACCATTAGCATCCTATGGCAGGCAAAAATGTCAAACTTTCCTTTTGCTTTAAGTAGCATGTGACATGTCAAACTAGGGGGTTTTCATGATTCTGAATCCATTCCAAGCATTAGCTTTGCACAAATGTCAAATGACAAATGTGATGAGATCAGTGGTCAGCACATGCTATTTGAATTTTTTACATTTTTGCCTGCCATAGCTTAAGAAACCCCTATAAAATAAATTGCACAATAGTGACAGCCGGTCAGCAAGTGGATTCATGAATGTATGTATATAGACAACATTTTAGGCCAATAAAAAACACTATATACCAAATGTCTCACTTTAAACGGACTCTCATAGCTCCTTCCCTGTTTAGTCAATGTGACATAAAGATGCCTTCTCCCTCCACACCTGCAGGTGGTGCTAGACGTGGGCTGTGGGACTGGCATCTTATCCATGTTTGCTGCCAGAGCAGGTGCCAAGAGGGTGATAGGAGTTGACCAATCAGAAATTATCTATCAGGCAATGGACATTGTAAGGTGAGACACACACCGAGAGACAAACAAGATGCTGTTTTTTTTTTTTGTGTAAAGAAAGTGAAAGAAGTGACTTGTTTTACATGCCATGAAGGCAAAGTATCCAAATCACCCGCCTTGTCCCAAAATGTAAACACAAATGAAACTCTGTAGGTCAATGATATCCCAGCGTGCTTCAGAATACTGTCTGCATGTGTGTCGTATTTCATTTAGATTTCCTCATTTATTTGGTGGGATAGTAGGAAAAAACAACCGCACACTGTCACTCATCAGGCTATCTTTGCAGAAAGATAGCCTGATGAAGGCCGCATAGGCTGAAACGTTGCTACATTTCCCTTTAAATAAATTGGTGGTCACTGCATTTGAAGCTAGGGCTGGGCGATATGACGATATATATCGTATTTTCGATAGAAAATGTCTATCACGAAAAATAATCTATATCGCTTATATCGCCGTTTCGTTTTACGGCAGTGTTTACGGCAGTATTTTACGTCACAGCGCTTATATACGGCATGCCCAGCAGCCGACCGCACTGAAAACAGTGAGCCAACACCTTTCGGATGTCTTCTCTATTATATACTCTAAGGCCAACACGACCACAACACAAGGGTGCTTGCACCTAAGAGGGGCAACGTCTTCATTGTATGGATATGGAAGTGGTTTGGATTACATGAAGGGAGATGATGGCTGACGAGATTCAGAGCGGTGTAAGGGGCACGTTCGGAAATACCACACCGGAGCGCACTCATCTATCAGTTTGCATTGCACAGTGCGCTATTTCCGAACGCGCCCTTAGAGTAACCGGTCATTCACTGTTATAAATGTAGGTTTCATGTTGGGTCAAATTGATAAATTGCGTGAGCCACGTATGTTTTACACAGTTGAACAATAAGCTTGTCCGTCGTCGGTTGCAAACTTCTTCCAAGACGTTCCTCTTACCTGTGCAGTCCTCCTGCTGCGTGTCTTTTATTGTTCCAAATAAATTATTCCATTTGAAAAGTCCTTACTTCAGCAACAGCTTCCAACAACAACAACACAAGACGCTGACTTTGTTGTGATCATCAAAAAAAAGGAAACGAAAAACCTCCACTTTTCCCATAATACGCACAGCTGGGCACGGAGAGTTGACGACGCGGTCGCGTTCTCTCTCTCACTCTATCGCCTGTAGTCAATTAAACATCGTTAAGCTGCCCAACGTCTTTAACAAACTAAACTATAACTACAACAGAACATTTTGATTCCCTATACAGAGCTTAACATGAACTGAAACAACTTTAGTGACAAACTGTGACATGAGGTATTTATTTTTTCCTTAAGCCAATTTAATGCAGACACAGGCCTGTACTTCTGTCTGAATGGCAACGTCTTATTTTTTTCTTTTTAATTGTCATAATAATTATTATTATTATTCATAATAATAATAATAAAACTTTATTTGTATAGCACCTTTCATGACATGAAATGCAGCTCTCAAAGTGCTTTACAGAGCAATGGAGAAAAAAAGAAAAGCAAGGCAACGACATTGAAAAACAAGCAGTAATGCAATACAGTGAGGACATGAATAACAAAAAATAAAAGATCAATTAAAAGCAATGTTGTAGAAGTGGGTCTTGAGCTGTGCTTTAAAAATGTCTACAGAGGCTGAACAATTGAGTTCAGCCTCTAATTATTATATATTTTATTTTGTAATATTTTTGTACTTGCTTTGGGCCTGTCTGTGCATGGGCAGGGCATCAGTATTATATTCATAGACTGGATAATGTGAATTTAATTGTTTTTTGAGTGGTGCAACCACTATAGACAGCTATGTGTGTGTCCATGTCCCTGTATCCGAGCACGGAAATAGCATAATTATTGTCACCACCAAGTGTCACTGTTTTGCAGCCTAACACAGACAGAGGCCAGGGAGGAGAGCTTGTACAGTACAGTACAGTACAGTACAGTACAGCCCAAGTACTGCCCAAGTACAGTAAAGTACTCGACCTGAACAAAAAACAATTTTTTTAGATAAAAAAATAGGTATCGTAAAAAATATGCTATATCGTGAGTATATCGTTATCGTGATAAAATAAATTCTATATCGTGATATGAGATTTTGTCATATCGCCCAGCCCTATTTGAAGCCAGTGTGCGGTTGTTTTTTCCTTGTTCATCTTTGGGGCACCGTACCCTCTCCTACGCACCTGTCGCTTGTAGGTGTGCAAAAGCTTTGCATTTCGTGGGATATATAGTGAAACCTACGCGATCCATGAGGGGACATTAAGTCAGTATTGGCCTGGAATAAGATGTACAGTAGACGTCCATGCAATGTAGAAAGATTGAGCAGCTCAATTTAAACACGCTCTTCTCAACCAAACGGTTGGAAAAGGCGAAAACGAAAACTTTTAAAAAGGGATAGTTCCGATTTTTGGAACTTAAGCTGTATACAATACTTGTCATTAACATAGTGGTTGCAACTGTATTAATTGATTGTCGGAGTCTTGTGGTGGGAGTTCTGCTCTGGTTCTGGTCAATATTAAGTAGTTCCGGTCATTTTGTGTTGGGGCCACGCAGTAAAAGTAAATTAATCCACAAAACTAACATAATTTGTATTGTTGACTATTTCTAAAATATTAGCGCAACTTTCGTTCAACTTTGACCCCTCTATCCCTTGGAACTATTTTTTGGGCGTAGTGATATGGACACAAAAAACATAGTTCCGTGTGACAGAGGGGTCAAAAATGAACGAAAGTTGCACTAATATTTTAGAAATAGGTCAACAATACAAATTACGTTAGTTTTGTGGATTAATTTACTTTTACTGCGTGGGCCCCAGTGCCCCCCCCACAAAATGACCGGAACTACTTCATATTCACCAAAACCAGAGCAGAATTCCCACCATGGGACTCGGGCAATCAATGAATACAGTTGCAACCACTATATTATTGGCAAGTATTTCATACAGCTTAAGTAAAAAAAAATCTGAACTATCCCTTTAACCCATTTTGGGCGGGAACCCCTTTTGGTGTTTTAACTAAGCATTATTTTATACTTTAGCTATTGAAAAATAGCAGATCTACAAGCTCATAGCGCACCACCGAGTGGCGCGCTATGAGCTTGTAGATCTGCTTTTTTTTTATCGTGAAAATGCGGCACAAATCCTTGAATTTATATTCTTTCAGAAGACTTTCAGGCCTAAATGGGTTTTAAATCACAGTGACAGCATTCAGTAGATGCGTGTACACACAGAGTACTACAAACATCAAAAGAATCCCACCCACCTCCCTCAGACAACTGGGCCCATGGATAAGGACTGGCGTGTGTTGTTGACTGTACTGCATAGTGAGCTCTTTATTGCCTGTAAAAAGTGTCATTGACCGTGTCTGTCCATGTATCTGGCCTCAGTGGCCGGTGTGAACAACTGTAAAACCCTCTCGTACAGTTCACCGTCCCCCCTCTCTCTCTGTGTGTGTGTGCACTGTGCAGAGGTCTCTGTGTGTGTGTGTGTGTGTGTGTGTGTGTGTGTGTGTGTGTGTGTGTGTGTGTGTGTGTGTGTGTGTGTGTGTGTGTGTGTGTGTGTGTGTGTGTGTGTGTGTGCGCGCGCGCACTGTGCAGAGGTCTCTGTGTATGTGTGTGTGCACTGTGCAGAGGTCTCCATGACCTCCAGCCACCTTTTATTTGTTTCACCTGGTTGGCTCCAATAGAGCTTGCTGTCAGTCGGTACGGCCGTAATGCACCTAAATTACACCCCGAGTCCTCCACGGCGCCCCCTATAGTAACTAAAGTCATGGGCTTTCACTCAGACAGACAGACAGACAGACAGACCGACCGACAGAGAGAGCTTCCATTGAGTACGTTCATTCAAACCTCGACCATCAGCGCTATATATATACGCTGATCCAAAACCTTGACTATAACTCTTAACCTAGGCCTTGGGGGAGGTACTATTATCATAATCATTATTTCCTCATCATTCTATCAATGCGAGGACCCTGGGGGTCTGAAGTCAAGAGAACAAGGGCACAGTCACACATACAAATAGACGGAACCCCCCTCGCACGCACGCACACAGACACACACGGGTGCCTTTTTTTATGCAGTCCAAGATCTGATGATGTGTGTTTTTTAAGGCAGAGAGCCAGTTGGACATCTCTCTACAGTAAAGGCTATTTACCCCCCACCCCCACAGCCCCGCTCTGCATGTACTCACCTGAGCGCTTCTGCACCCCTGGCTTCCAAATTCATTTTCAACTCATGGCCCGGTTATGACTGTTATAATAATCATTATGTAAGTGAGTCTCGTATAAGCAAAACAACAGGATTGCCATAGAAGGGACGTTTTAATTTTACAGCCCACTGATTCTCTATTGTGCGTGCGTGCGTGCGTGCATGCGTGGTTGCCTGTTGTCTTTAGTTTTTCCAGCAGTGCAGATTCATCAATGGAACAGCACTGTGTGGCATTGGATGCACGCACTCACACACACACACACACACACACACACACACACACACACACACACACACGTCCTTGGGTATATCATCCTGACTGCTTACTTGCCTTGCCATTTTAACTCTTCAAGTTTGTGTGAGTGTGTGCCTGCCTGCCTGAGTGCGTGCGTGCACATGTTCCACCCGGGCGACTGGCTGTTTGCATCCGTCACTTCCTCATGATGTTAATATAAGGAGCTAATTAAAGCGCCTATGCAGGACCATCCATCTCTCATCTCCACTGCTAGCCGACAAAGTTTTAAATGAAACGGCGCGCCACATATCACTCCCTCCCTCCCTTCACGGATAAGAGCTAAATAGTTTTTCAAAGTGATGTGTGTACCAATGGATTTAATTGATTCATTGCCCAATAGTCTGCTTTGCTTTTGAGCAAAACGGCAAGAAAAAAAAGGTCAGTTTCCCCTGTTGGACTCATGTATTAGTTTTTAGATTAAAATGTGCGTGTCTAAATGACATCCTTCAAATTGATTACCTGAACGGCAAATGCTTGCAATTCACACACACACACACACACACACACACACACACACACACACACACACACACACACACACACACACACACACACACACACACACACACACACACACACACACACACACACACACACACACACACACACGTGACGCATACATGTTCACACTGTCTCTGGAGTCCTCCTGACATTGTCCTCTAAATTACCCCAATAATGAGATTACAGTGTTTCCTGGGTGTGAGAGGCGGGTGGTGGGGGAGAGAGGGGGGGCGCCTCAGAATGTTTCTGGGAGGAGGTGATAGCGAGCGAGCAGAAGAGAGGAGAGGCAGTTCAAGATAAGGATCATTGCTACAGAAATGCACCCCTAGGCTGTGAGTAATTGTTCTGTCCCCGGTAACATTAGCTGTCATGATAATGGAATATTCACAGAGATTGATAACCAGAGTGGCCTGGTCAGAGAAGGAAAGGATCATTTCCAACAGGGGGCTTGCTCTCAACGCTCGGCTTTACCTGTCCTGAGCCTGACACGACTCCAGAGGGATTCTGTCACAGTTTCCTTTCTCTTTTCCGCTCTGATGTGCGAGACGCGGATTGATTTTTCACGATGCGGTCTGGCCGTTCGCCTGGCCTTTCAAATCCAGTGTTTGGTTGACACAATACGCTCATTATGAGAAGGCTCTGGTAAGGAACCTTCACAGTGATTTTGATCAGTCACTGTCTTGTCAGAGTGTCTCAGCGCTCACTGTAGAAGGCAATAGAAACAGGCGGGTTTACAGGTATCATGGTGTTCTCTGTGTGTTCCAGTGACTGAGTGACTGTTGTCTCCACCAGGCCGAAGGCATGGGGAGAGAGTATGTTTTGCACTCCCTTCATGTGTGTGTGTGACTTGTGTCCGTCTGTCCGTCCTTCCTTCTGTCTGTCCGTTACCAGCTAATCTGGTTAACTTTGCACACACGCTCCCTGGAGGCCAACGATGAACCTCTGCCCCAAATATTCTTCAACGGCCTGTTATAGCGCCACCATGAGGCCGATTTAGGCAAAACACATTTCTGTGGATTACTCGTACACATTTTATCCATAGATCACACAATTCGGTATACACTCTCTCCATAGTCATGTGATCAACACAGATCTGCACCATTTCCCATCTCCCATCCTGATTGGTTGAGATTGGCTTCCAAAGCTCACATGATTGGTCTGTTTCGAACAAAATGCCACAAATCACAAACACAGTATGCAATTTACGGACACATTTCCACTAGGCCGAGGACGACATGCCACTAATTTCTTTCCAAATCAGCCTCACGGTGGCGCTATAACAGGGCAATTCCTGTTTTTAGCTATAACTGCATCGATCTGTATACTATAACTTATGTATGCGCACTCCCTAGAGGCCATGGAAAAACATTCTCCCTGCATCCCTCCACATCTGCCAGTTATAGCGCCACCATGAGGCCGATTTCTGCAAAACGCATTGTTTATGTTAGTCGCACAGATTTCATCCAAATCTCACGCAAATCGGTACACATGATCTCTGTAGTCATGTGATCAAGACGAGTCTGTTGGATTTCTCAGATTCTACACTGATTGGCTAACATTGCCTTCCAAATTTTTCAGGAGTGGCCCGTTTTGTACAAAATGCTGCACATGTCCTGCTCATCCAGAATTCTATCCTCAGAGATGCTATGAGTGATCTGGCTCTGCATTTCCTCAACAAAATGAAGAAAATTGTTGCAAAAACAAACATTTATATTACTCTTAAACATTTAGCCAAACATCACACACACTCCTATCCTCCTGGTGGAGACCTGTGCCCAGAAGGGCACTTTTTCTGGTTCTAATTTATTTTATTCGTTTTGTTGTTTTTGTTGTTGCTTTTTTGTTTTTTGTTTTACAAAATAATGAATTGCATTTTTTTAGCGCTTTTCCAACTGCTCAAAGCGCTTTACAATGGTTCATTCATTCATACATTGGGAGGTGAAGCGGCGAACAGTCGACGCCAGCGTCCTCACTTCCCACATTCACACACCAACGGTGGCGAGCTCCAACGGTGGCGAGCCTCCAACCAACTGATTGGAGGCATTGTAGGGTTCAGTGTCTTGCCCAAGGACACTTCGACATGTAGGACAGGAGGAGGAGCCGGGATTCGAACCGCCGACTCAGTGATCATTGGACGACCTGCTCTACCTCCTGAGCCACAGCCGCCCACTGTGGCATCATATAGATGACGATAAACGAAAACACAAACATAAATACATATATTCATTATTTTTATAGTTTTTCTTTTTTTAGTTAATGTTCTTTTTCTTTTTTTTTATAAAGTATATTTATTGGTTTTTTAGTTAATGTTCTTTTTAACAACTGGACATAGTGACTAGTGTGCTCTATTGGGTCTCATCATGTTTGTTGTTGATTTCACAGAGCCAACAACCTGGAAGACAAGATCACTCTGCTCAAAGGTCGCATTGAAGACCTCACCCTACCCGTGGAGAAGGTGGACATCATCATCTCTGAATGGATGGTCAGTACCTTGGAATCACTGTGGCATAGTGCTGCCAACGGATATTCCATATTCGAATGAATATTCAAAGTTTGGGGCGTTCCAGTGGTTAGGAACCAAATAGATCATCATGGCACATAGAAGTGGTCTTTAATCAAAGGTCCACCCAACTTCCAGAAAAGTCGATGCTGGTGCAACTTCCTTAGCATCCACTACATTAACACAGGCGGTTACAGCGGTGTCTATCTCCTATAAGAGGGTCTTTTTTTAGAGTGAATCCATTCCACAGAACACGGCAGTCCGATATTACATGGAAGTGTAATCATTTTGTTATTTAAGAATCTACTGTTGAATTGTCCCAGGGGTGTCATGAACCTTTTCAACAAAACGATAGGATTATGATGGGAACTAACTCAACTACGTACGTGCTCCCATCCCATGATATCCACAATAACATAACCTGCTTTAAAGTGCCCTAAATTGCACTGTGGATATTTTGCATCCGGTTGTGTTTTTGTGTTTGTAACAGTAGGAGAAAACTTTTGCACACCTAGAAATCCAGGCGTATGCACAGGTGCGATTAATGAAAGCAATCAAATACACCCGCACACTGTGTATTTGCTCGGTACATGAGTATTTTCTTATTTAATTAACGTTTCGATCCCTCCGGACCTTCCTCAGGCATGTTTTTAACAGCAAATATTTAAAGTTAATTTATCCATGATTTTGTAACTGAGCATTGTACAAACTGCAACTGGTTCAACTCTCAGAATAACACAGAGGACTCGGGACTTTTACTATACAGAATCTGAGTCAGCTGCCAGAAAGAGTGGGCTATGTTTTAAACCATTTTGGGCGGGGACCCCTTTTGGTGTTTCAAGCATTATGTTATACTTTAGCTATTGGAAAAATAGAAGATCTACAAGCTCATAGATCTATGAGCTTGTAGGTCTGCTATTTTAGAAAAATCGTGAAAATTATATTGCAAATCTTTGAATATATATTCTTTCACAACGAACATTTAAACTCATATCTTTGCTTCTGGGCGAGTCGCTGGAACATCTTATTTTCAGATGGGAGTCCACGGCCAAATGCAGATAATTCTGGGGTTCCTTGAAATGAAAAAGGTTGAGCACCACAGACACAGAAACATATAGGGTTTTTCAGAAAACGTTCATGATTTAGAAGACATTTGTAGGATCGAGCTCAGGTCTAAATGGGTTAAACATGGCCTGAGTGGGTCCGAAGCGTCCTATCTGCTTCTCTGAATACCTAACCAGGGAAGAGCAGTCTTCCTTGGCCTTGACGTCCATTTATCAGCGAGATTCTCTGCAGCGATACAGCCCAGACAGGCCAAAGTTGAACGCACCGCTGAAGTCATCCTTAATTCATGAGCAAGTCCGTATCTGTCCCCCACTCCGCCACCTAGCCCCCCCCCCCCCCCATCCATCCCCCTCTGCACCCCAGGGTCACGGGATGGGGTCACCAACCAGAGCCTTCCCCAGCCTCTTACTGGGGGAAATTGAAATTGGAGCGGGTGTGATGTGCCGGCGGAACGCTGAAGGATAGGGGGCATAATCTTTGATGACACCAGCTCATGGTGCACTAATAAATCTGAGAATCCTCCAGTCACTTCTCATCAGGCACGCCGACGGCAGAGGTTTCTCGTTGTTGCCCCGGCCCTTTAACCCATTTCGGCCTCACGTTGGAAAAAAAATCTTGTCTTTTCATGTCAAGGACCCCCAAATATATATATTGTATTTGGCCCGCCGACCCCCATCTGAAAATATGTTGTTCCAGGGACCTTCCAAAAGCAACGATTGTAGTTAAAAACGTTCGCTCTGAAAGAATATATATTCCAGATTTGTGCTACATTTTCACGATTTTTCAAAAATAGCAGACCTACAAGCTTGTAGCGCGGCACTGGGTGCCGCGCTATGAGCTATGTAGATCTGCTATTTTTCAATAGCTAAAGCATAACATAATGCTTAAAACATCAGAACGGGTTCCCGCCCAGAATGGGTTAAAGGCTGCCCGCATAGGCGCCATACAAAGGGGGGAAAAAAAGTGACGGCTGTCACAACGGTAGACTTTTGGCCCACGGCAGATAACTTTTCACTGGTGTTAAACCTTACTGTCACTGTGATACCAACATAATCCTGGCTGCCATGAATTACCTTTTATTACATGCAGGTTTTTGAGTGGTGCAACCACTCCTACAACCAGCTTGCAATGTCCTCGTACCTGTTTGTGTGTGTACCTGTCTGTGAGAGCACGAGTATGTGACTTAATAATAGCAGTAGGGGGCGCCAGAAACAGTGAGAGGGGTAGTGTCTGTAATGAGAGAGAGTGAGAGAGAGAGAGAGAGGGGGGGGGGGGGGGGGGAATTGCACCACTCAGTTCACACGTGTGTGATTTTTTAAGCATATTCAGTTTTATTGCAGTCGGCAGTAAAATACAGGGACAATCGGGGGAAGACGTGTGCAGCACAAGATTGGTTCTGTTCCCAAATGAGCCACCAGGAAGCCTCCGCAATCCTTAATTCTACAGAGAATAATGTTCTTACTCTTAGAAGGTGTATCTACGGGGACGTCTTTCAGTATTTTTCTCCTACAGTATGTCACTAATATTGATCTTGATTGTATGTGCTATTTGTACGTATTTAGTCATTAATTATCCATGCCGGGTTGGAATGGCCGGGGGCAGGGATTATGTTTTGACTTCTGTGAGACTTTGAGTCCGTCTATCCGTCTGTCTGCCTGCCTGCCTGCCTGTGACCAGTTAATCTCGGGCACCGCTAGACCGATCAGCATGAAACTAGTCACACACACACACACTCCCAGTATAGGCCAACGATTCAAATTGGCTGCACGGTGGCGCAATAACGGGTGGCGTCACAATTTGGCCTATAGCGTTTGAACCGTAGGTCGTTCGTTGGGCACAAACAACGCGAACAGTTGCACCTCTCTGTGATAAAACTAATTTCTCCACACAGCCCTGGGTAGAGGCGACTTGGCCTTGCAGGGAGCTGCGCTCCGAGGGGCACACTTTCCCAGTTATGCATAAATGTGTCCACTTTTTATGCAAATTGCAAAAAGGTTTCCGAAACCCGCCTACCAGTGACATTCATGCATTAACGTCAATGCAGGCCGGCTAGTTTGCATGAATGCATGAAGTACACTGCGTGTTGTGCAGCGTTGATTTCGTCGACTAAAACTAAGACGAGAAATGTTCGTCGACTACCTTTTTTCACTGAAAACTAAGCTATGGTGACTAGAACTAAGACTAAATATACTGACCAATTCGTCAACAAATAAAAACTAGACTAAAATGTTAAGAAGGGACTAGTGGACAAGAGATCCAGTATAAGTCATTTTACACTTGGTTGCATCCTGAAAATAGCAGTTCTACAAGCTTTGTGAGCTTGTAGATCGGCTATTTTCAGCAAGTGTATAAACTGTCATTACGACGACATCAAGGCCCGCCAAAATACAATTTAGTTGACAAAAATCTTATGACATTTAGTCGACTAAAACTAGACTAACACTAAAACATTCCGGGTGACTAAAATGTGACTAAGACTAAATTAAAACGATTCAAGAGACTACGAGTCTACGACTAAAACTAAAATCAAAATGTGCTGCCAAAAACAACACTGCTAAGACCCGCATTAATTTATACTTGCAAAAAATAGATTTCAACCTTACTACTACTTTGTACTACTAGGACTAAGACTAAAAAAGATTTGATGAAAAATTTATAATAATTATATAATAATATAATAAATTAATCATTTACATTTGGGGGATATCTTTCACAATAATGAATAAAACATGTTCAGACATTCTCAAAAAACATATATTACAATTATTTTACCTACTTTTATTAGGGTAAAGGTCAAAAGTTAAAAAAAAAATCAAAATTGCGTCCAGACATTTTTTATTTGTGTGAATTTCAGCCTCTGTGGGGGGTATTTATATGCAAATATCATGACCAATGGCATTGAAATGGCATTGCAATGAACATCACTGATGACGTTTAGGTGAAAAAATAACGACTTCTCGCTTCTCTTAGAACAGTATTTACTACGAGAATTTTACATGGACATACTGTACAGAGTTTCATCAACAAATGAGAGCCACCTACCCAAACATACATGTAGGACTGATACAAATAAACTTTTGAGGAAAGAAATATCCGATTAGTAGGCGTGGCCACCACACAATGCTTTTTTTATAATAATAATGGATTTTATTTATAATGCACTTTACATTCCTCGGAATTTCAAAGTGCTACAGTAGGCATTAGGCAAAAATATGAAACAATAGGTAAAATACAGATTAAAAGCACACAGTTTAGCATAAAAAGAACTGTGTTATTGGTCAGGGAATAAAATCAGTGGGTTTGGGGGAAGGCCTGATTAAAAAGGTAGGTCTTTAGTCCTCTCTTGAAGCAGTCGATTGACCGTGGCAGCTGTGCAGAAGGCCCTGTCTGTCACCCATGGTGCGCAGGTTGGCCGTGACGGGGTTGAGGCAGTGTGTGTTTGATGAGCGGAGGGTGCGGGTCGAGGGTTTCATATATATATATATATATATATATATATATATATAAATATTTGAAAAACTGCCATGAGCAGCGTTGCCTGTCATTTCATAACTCACCAGATTGATCCGTCCTCTACCTTAACGCGCCACAAGCACAAACAAGCCCAGTGCAGATAAGAGACTGGAGGAGTTTTGGGGAGAGGAGGAGGAGGAGGAGGAGAACGCCATTACTGAGCGCCGGCTAAATAAAGCTTGTCACTCCAAAGATCCATCACGGCTGATGGGCCTGCCGGGGCCCTGATGGTCGTTCGATGGGACGACTGACACGTGTGGAACACTTCGTCAGAGGAAAGTTAGCCACAACGACACTTTGTGGTCTGTCTGTGTTCCCACGGCACGTGCACACCCCCCACGCGTGCACACACCCCCCCGCATGCACACACCCCCCCGCGTGCACACACCCCACTCCAGTGGTGGAAAGTAACCAAGTACATTTTCAGTACTTAAGTTCTGTACTTACTGTAAGTACAATTTTGAGGTATTTGTACTTTACTTGAATGTTACCCACTACAATACTTTGAAAATCGCCAATCTACAAGCTCACAGTGCATGGCCATTGTGAGCTTGTAGATCTGCTATTTTCAAGAGATTTCTGAGTGGTGCAACCACTCCTATAGACGGCTATGTGTGTCCCTGGGTCTGTCCCTGCGTCCCTGGGTCTGTCCCTGCGTCCCTGGGTCTGTCCCTGCGTCCCTGGGTCTGTCCCTGCGTCCCTGGGTCTGTCCCTGGGTCTGTCCTTGGGTCCCTGGGTCTGTCCCTGGGTCCCTGGGTCTGTCCCTGGGTCCCTGGGCCGGCCCTGGGTCTGTCCCTGGGTCCCTGGGTCTGTCCCTGGGTCTGTCCCTGGGTCTGTCCCTCGGTCTGTCCCTGGGTCCCTGGGTCTGTCCCTGGGTCTGTCCCTGGGTCTGGCCCTGGGTCTGTCCCTGGGTCCCTGGGTCTGTCCCTGGCTGTGTCCCTGGGTCTGTCCCTGGGTCTGTCCCTGGCTGTGTCCCTGGGTCTGTCCCTGGGTCTGGCCCTGGGTCTGTCCCTGGGTCTGGCCCTGGGTCTGTCCCTGGGTCCCTGGGTCTGTCCCTCGGTCTGTCCCTCGGTCTGTCCCTGGGTCCCTGGGTCTGTCCCTGGGTCTGGCCCTGGGTCTGGCCCTGGGTCTGTCCCTGGGTCCCTGGGTCTGTCCCTGGCTGTGTCCCTGGGTCTGTCCCTGGGTCTGTCCCTGGGTCTGTCCCTGGGTCTGTCCCTGGGTCTGGCCCTGGGTCTGTCCCTGCGTCCCTGGGTCTGTCCCTGGGTCTGTCCCTGCGTCCCTGGGTCTGTCCCTGGCTGTGTCCCTGGATCTGTCCCTGGCTGTGTCCCTGGGTCTGTCCCTGGCTGTGTCCCTGGGTCTGTCCCTGGCTGTGTCAGAGCACGAAAATAGCGCTATAGCGTTTGTACAGTACAGTACAGTACAGTACAGTACAGTACAGTACAGTACAGTACAGTACAGTACAGTACAGTACAGTACAGTACAGTACAGTACAGTACAGTACAGCACCACTCACTTCAGACAGGTCTGAATTTTAATTATACATTTAAAAACATGTGAAATGGGGACATTCATTTAGAATTCCGGCCCCGTAATTGCAACTTGTAGTATTGATACTCTTACTTCTAAGAAATCAGAGCACTTTTTCCAGAGCACTCCCATGCAGAACATTTTTCAGCTTTTTGTACTCTGACATCCGTTTGGTAATGCACGAGAGGCCCCACGACAAGCCTTTGGTAATGCACGAGAGGCCCCATGACAAGCCTTTGTGAACGGCAAGTTTGTCTATAGGAAGGAGAACTGAGTGACATTGTATTATAGTGCTGGATCATAACAGCATACATTACGTGTTGAGCAGAGACGCATACATTACGTGTTGAGCAGAGACGCATACATTACGTGTTGAGCAGAGACCCACTGTTGGCCAGCCCACCCTGAGCCAAAAAGGAAATGTGGTGAAAAAGTCCCCAGGCTCTAGGGTGGGTGGCTATCTGCCTCGACCGTGTCTTGGGGAATGAATAAGGTGGGTGGCTATCTGCCTCGACCGTGTCTTGGGGAATGAATAAGAGAGTGAGAGGAGGACAGATCATCTTTCTTTTCAAAATCTTTTAATTTAGGTTTTTTTTTAACAAAAGACCAAAGGCAAGTATGAATGTCATCAAGTCACTGGTTCTTAGAATTAAAAATAGAAATAAAACATCAGATTTTACACAAGAGTAGAGCCTTCAGTGGTCAAGTGTAGTCAGTTACATATAAGGAATAGGTTAGACCGCTCCTAAGTATCAGTGACTCAGAGGTAAACAAACCTATAAATCTCAGAGATCATAGGGCAGACACAATAAAAATACTGTTGTTGCGCAAAACGTGCCCCTTCAAGACAAAAGAAAACACATTTTCAAACCAACTTCAACAACACTAGTAACAACTACTGTATAACTACAGCATCAATAATAGCAGGTATAACAATATTGTTGTTTACAGAGCCACAGTCGTGTTCCATGGTCCATTATCTGTAGATTGGGGTTCACAAAGTATCCGATACGTGGAAGTTATGATAATAGTTTGCAGCGGTGAAACAGAACAAACGGAAACAAAACAAAGCCAGGGCTTTGTTTTGTTCTGTGCTGCATCTATGACAGTTTGCCTTATTGAGGTGAATAAAGGTTGACCATGATTTATTTTTTTGCTTTTCGATTGTGGGCCATTACATTCAGTCACTTGGTTAACCCATTTAGTTCTCTGAAAGAATATATATTCAAAGATTTGTGCCGCATTTTCACGATTTTTCAGAAATAGCAGACCTACAAGCTCGTAGCGCGCCACTCGGTGGCACGCTATGAGCTTGTAGATCCAACAAAGATCCACCCAGAGCAAGCAATACACACACACACACACACACACACACACACACACACACACACACGTTCGTGCACTGTGGTAGAGGTGAAATTAATGGCAGCTCTTTATTCCTCTTTCTCACCTCATTATCAGCACTACTAAGAGTTTCACCTGCCCAAGAACGGTTCTGCTAGTAATCAGTCATTCTGTCCACTGTCACGTGCACGCACACGCATGTATGCACGCCAGCTCACTCATGTCCGCCAATAGATGGACAGGCACACGCATTCAGGGCCATTCACACAAACCAGCTTACACACATGGACAGATCCTCTGCTGGAAGGACACACACACACACACACACACACGCGCACACGCACAAGGATGGACAAGTGCTTTCAGATTCAGAAGGAGATACACACAGATGGATGGATGGACTCTCAGTCCAAGTACAATTACACACACACACACACACACACACACACATGCACACATTTGCGTGCACAGTGGTGTCTTCACAGGTGTGTCTGAGTTGTAACGAGGATTTATTGGCTGTGTTTATTTCCAAGGTCTTGCATACTATAGAAGAGATTTTTGGGGCCAGCTGCCTCGCTACTAAACTTCTGACTTTTGATTACAAAGCCGGTGCTAGGACTGTGATGACCATTTACACCATTTACAGAATACATTTTATCAATATCCATCCATCTTCAACCACTTATCCGTAGTCGGGTCGCGGGGGCAACAGCTCCACCAGAGAGCTCCAGACCTCCCTCTCCAGAGCAACATTAGTGACTTCCTCCTTCTGGGGGATCCCGAGACGTTCCGAGGCCAGTGAGTCGATGTGTTTCCTCCAACTGCGCCTTGGTCTGCCCCGGGGTCTCCTCCCAGTGGGACGTGGTCCTTGGTCTGCCCCGGGGGTCTCCTCCCAATGGGACGTGGTCCTTGGTCTGCCCCGGGGGTCTCCTCCCAGTGGGACGTGCCTCGAGGATCTCCCTAGGGAGACGCCCGAGAGGCATCCTAACCAGATGCACGAACCACCAGCTGGCTCAAAAACATACATTTTTTCAAAACATTTTAGAAAACAGTTTTTTGTGATTTTCTGGTTCCTGGTTTCAATGAGACTCAAACGGTGAATCTTAGGTTAGCAAAGAGCACCATCTAGTGTAAAAACTAACTAAACTTCGGTGTGGGCTTATGAAAAACAAATCGTCCAAAGTCATTGGGAGTGAATGAATGAATAAGTTAAGTTAATAAGTATTCTCTTGAACCTGCAAGTGTCAGTGTTGAGGTCTAATCTGTCCAGATAACTCCTATCTATGATATCAAATGTCCCTAAAAGAACAATCTCAATTACTCCCTGTCAAATGCAAATGTGATGCGAGATTACATCAGCAATTCTTTGAGAATAATTATGAATCATGACTTGATTTGTTCCTCCACTCGCAAACTGCTTGTCATTCGGGAGACACGGTTGGCTTCTACTATCTTTATCTAACTCATGATGACGGCCCGGGGCAGCGCTTTACTTGTTTTAAACTTAACCCATTTAGGCATGACGTCGAAATTTTAAGTTTTCTGAAAAACCTTATGTTTCTGTATCAGTGGTGCTCAATATTTCATGTCAAGAACCCCAAAAATTATATGTAATATGCCTCCGCCCCCCATCTGAAAATATGTTCTTCCAGGGACCCCACAGAAGCAAAGATATGAGTTAAAATGTTCACTCTGTATGTCTGTAATAATATATATTCAAAGATTTGAGGCACATTTTCAAAACATTTCTAAAATAGCAGACCTACAAGTTCATAGCGCGGCACTTGGTGCCGCGCTATGAGCTTGTAGATCTGCTATTCTTCAATAGCTAAAACACCAAAAGGGGTTCCCGCCCAAAATGGGTTAAACAGTACATTAAAATATGTATCAGCCTCTGCCTGTCTCGGTCTGCCTTGCACTGCACAGGGAGACACAAACAGGCAACAGCTGCGCTCTGTAGATTCTATCGAGGTTATGGAACTGTAAACTGAGACTGTGATTTGCTGAGGCACAACAGTCAAAATAAAATGAGTAATTATGGGCACCGTGTATGAAAGGAGTAGTTCACGAAATAAATTATATATAATATATATATATATATCAATTACACAGCCATGAAGCCTTGAATTCATGCAGATTATTATATTTTTGGTCGCATTCATAAGCCGATAATTTGATGACCGGGCCATCGGTCAATAGGCAACTCAGTAGGAGACTCCACCGGTCATCAAATGAATGCGACAAACCCCCCCCAAAAAAAATCTCCTTGACTTCAAGGCTTCATGGGGTGTGTAATTGGTATGAAATAAGTCTCTTTTTTTGGATGAACTACTTCTTTAAACATGGGAATATGTAAAAAGAGCAAAGACCTCTGATAATCATAAAGATTTGTCTTCAGAAATTTGCCAAATTAGGACTTGTCCAGACCTTCTGAAGCTAGGTGGCTGGCTCTGATTTACAGCGAGGGCAAATAGGGTCAATATGCGGAAATTATCTTCCCTAATTTGGCTATAGATCAGTGCAGAAAAAGGTCAATAAGTAGCTGTAAAGTACAAATGCCTCATCATTCAAAGATGGAGAAAAGAGCACATTTTGTAAATTGGACCAGAGACACTTTTTTTAGGGCAGAAGGCTGAATTCATTTCGAATCTTGAGAGATTGCTTCACTATTGCATTATCGCCACATTTACTTCAGGTCAGTGGAATAAGCAGCATAGTAGAGATGGCAGAGAAACAGGACTGTGTCTACATCTGAACTCAAACAGGTGGACTGCACCCAGGATCAATCTGCAAACAATACATAAGCCGCCTAAATTTGAAGCCCAGTGATGATAGAAGCACTCTGGAAGCGCTCTTCCAGAGTTACGAAATGCAGTGAGATAACGCCAAAAAAGCAGATCTCCATATACTGTATGGAGCTGACCTGTTCTGACATTCCATATGTTGATCTGACCTCATTAAACCCTGTACACTCAAGACATGCTCCTTATATGGCCAGTACAGAATTCATTCCATGTTGATCTGATCCCCCATGCCAAAGCGCCAGCACCAAGCAGTCTGCCGTCAACGAGGCGGATGCTTCTCGCCCTCAGGCTTCTTACTGCTTATATTTTTATACTACTTTGTGTTTTACCTAACAAACATGGGCCAGTTCATTTCTACTCTGCTGTATTTAGACATGAAACTTTTTATTGAATTATATTATAATTATAGCTGACCAAAAAGTAAATAATCCCACTTTTTGATTGATATAATCATTGTTTAGTGAATGTAACGTAGGACATTTTCCATTGGCATTCTATGACGAACAGCACATCCAATTTTAGACTTCATTAAAACTGATATATTGAACACAAAACATGATATATTGTCACTGACCCACATCCATCCATCAATGCAGACTACAGATGGATGATTTCCTTCTCCCTTCAAAGCAGGGCCTTATTGATAACTGTCAGCCCAACCTTCCGTTTCTGGTGTGTTATGGACTTGGTCCATTGGACCAGTCAAGTTTTGGGTCGTGAACAATCTGTTTCTACAGACCCTTATCGAAGCCACTTTTTCTGAAAATTAAATGCCGCCCTCTTTGAACTTCCGGTCCCAGAAAGAAACCGGAAACGACTGCTATAGGCTACAACCGGTCTTCTCTTGGTAGAACCAGTAGAAGCCCTAAAAGCATGTTTTATGATGAATTTTAAAATGCAAAGCCAGTTACCCAAAATTTGAGAGGACCTGTGATGTCTTGTGTTTTATCTATTAATTTGGTCATTAAGGTCCACAGAATGAGGGGTCTGCTCTGCCGGAAACATTGCAAAATAAAGTTATGGCCATTTTTTTTTTTTTTTTTTAAGATATTTTTTTTGCGGCTTACGCCTTTTATTGATTTTTGAAGGGACAGACAGTAGGCTGACAGGAAACGGGAGAGAGATGGGGGGATGACATGCAGTAAAGGCCGTGTAAAGGCCAAGTAGCAAATCTAATGCTTGGAATGGATTCAGAATCATGAAAACCTCCTAGTTTGACATGCTTCTTAGCCCGGACCTCAAAATTAAAAGAAAATCTTCTAAATCCTCCAGTTTTCTGAAATAAAAATTTTCACGATTTTTCAAAAATAGCAGACCTACAAGCTCATAGCGCGCCACCGAGTGGTGCGCTATGAGCTTGTAGATTTCGATGGTATTCGAGTCGACTATCAAAAATCACGTTTGGTTAATGCCCTAACGCACGCACACACACACAAAGAAGCCGGTCTACAAGCTCACAACGCATGGTGAGCTTGTAGATTGGCTATTTTTGGCAAAGAGATTTGGGGCCCTATTTTGTGCCCAAGACGCGCTACCCACTATTTGGAGATTTAGCATGGCGCAAGGGGCGCTCCCATGGCCGAGCTCCCACCGGCCTTAGCCCGAAAACACATACTACACTATGCATAGGTGTGGCTTGGGCGTTACATTAATTAAAAATAATATCGTGCCAGATGCCATTATTAAGAGCAGGCTGCGCAGGCCGTTATGCTCAGTGCAATCTTACGCTCTCTTCCTCTCTGACCATGGGAGAGCAAATTATAACATAATGTTTAAAACACCAAAAGGGGTTCCCGCCCAAAATGGGTTTTAAAGCATGATGAAATTTGGATTTTTTTTGCTTTATATTGGTTGTCTATGGTGTGGTAAACAAAAATGTCCGTAACCTTTTTTTTGCCATGTTTCCGGCAGAGCAGACCTCTCATTCTGTGTACCAACACATTCACTGCCAAACACGGCAAAAGCTGTATTCGGTCTTTTCATCGGTTTACCTCTTCTGCAACCGATACCGAAGTATAGGACCGATACATCAAAGAAACATGAAAAAAATCTCCAAGAAAGCGGACATTCTAATGCTTCTTTTAAGACATTTCGTGTTCACATAGTCCTACCAGAGAATATTCAGTGATTTTTTAAATATCTGCAGCCATGGTCCAAATCGTTGGCACAGGCTATCTCTGGTTTGCAGATTGCCCTGGCAGTGAATGTAATGACCAAGTGAATAGATAAAAACACAAATAAAAAGTATGTCATGACATCACAGGTTAATCTCTATTCCTTTGGGCTTTTGGGCCTGTGGCTCTCCGGCTTTAGTAAATTCTTGAAATAAATCTACTGGGCCATTCATAGGGAACGCAGAGCTTCCTTGCTGCCTGGCGAAGCCCAACCAACTGAAAGCTGCAACCAAAGCAAGGGTTTCATTACCAGCAGCACGGGACAGCGGTCAAAATGTTGTGGATAAAGACCTTTAGTCCTTTTTTCATTGACCTAAAATATTGTCTATATACATGTATATTCATGAATCCACTTGCTGACCGGCTGAAAGTAATGGGCAATTTGTTTTATAGGGGTTTCTTGTGACCTATACCATTAACATCCTATGGCAGGCAAAAATGTCAAACTTTCCTTTTGCTTTAGGTAGCATGTGACAAACTAGGGGGTTTTCATGATTCTGTATCCATTCCAAGCATTCGTTTTGCACAAAATGCACTCCTTGGGCTAAACACGGCCATAGACGTCAAATGCGATGAGGTCACCACATTTTGGGCACATTTTGGCAAGTGGCTATGGCTGCTTTGCTTTGCAAAAGGAAAGTTTTACATTTTTGCCTGCCATAGGATGTTAATGGTAGGGTCACAAGAAACCCCTATAAAGAAAATTGCCCAATAGTGACAGCCGGTCATGAATGTATGTAGACAATATTTTAGGCAATAAAAAAGACTATATACCACATTTCCCACTTTAAACAAAATAATCCTGTCGGCGGCCGGACTACATACAAGTCAGAGTTAAATGAACACAAAGCTTTTATAGGTTGTTAGGAATATACCGTAGTGTTAATATGTTTTGTTAGGCTTCTTTGTGGCGAATTCAAAATTAATTTGGCGGTGGCTCAGGGGTAGAGTGGCTGGATGTTAGTGTCGAAGTGTCCTTGAGCAAGACACTGAACCCCTAATTGCTCCTGATGTGCACGTTGGTGCCTTGCATGGTTTCCCCCGGCATCGGTGTGTGAATGTATGCGTGAATGGGTGAATGTAAAGCACAATCTATGTAAAGCGCCTTGGATAAAGGCACTATATAAATGCACCATTTACCATTTAGTTAAAAAAAACACTGGTTCACCAAATGTAAAATTGCGGTGCTCAGCCATCGTTTGCACATGTGATCCAGTGGTTTAACTCACTGAATGTACCTCTGATGGCTCTGCGGGAACCGGAGATTGATACGCATGCACGACATGGATGATAATAATAATACCTTCATCGTTCATCACAAACGGAAAAAGCCACAGGCATTGACTCCAGTAACCTGATAGACACACATGTACAATGTATATTATTATTATTACATGTATATTGTCACTGTTAATTGCATACTTACATCTCCTGCTTGCATGGCTTCAAATGGAACTCAGACTGGCTACCTCCCAAATCACTACACATCAAAATCTATTACTGGGTCGTGTGTGAAATGGCTGGGTATGCTAATTCAGCAGGGCCTGCTATAGAATAGGCCAGTTTCTGCGGCTCAGTGTGGGACTGCTTGTATGCACTGGAGCACGAAAACATTCGTACCATGCAGCTGTCCTCACACACACACGCACACACAACATCCCCTTTTACTTTGTCTCTGCCCTCCTGGGACTTAAACTGATGATGTTCTGCTGTAATTGAGTAGGACGTATGTTGAATGCATAAAGAGAGGAGGCAGGGGGGCTAAATTCTAAAGTGCTGATGTGAGATTTTAGGTGCCAGAACCCCTCTCTGTGCCTATAATTGGTGGCCGCTCAGTCTCCCCTAAGATTTCTACTCGTTTATATGATGTTCATGAATAGTATTGTATATTTTGTCTGTCATTAAATGTTTTGATGAATTGAGTACAAAGGACCCCAATGGAAGGCGTTGCATTGTGACGTGAGCTTTTAAATTAGCACATTTTGAAGCCGTCTTGATGATTGATTGAGTCAATACAAAAACTGCTATGAGGATGAAACCAGAAAAGCACACTTGGCCCAGGCCGTAGCGTAACGGTCTGGGCACCGGCCTGGTGATCCAGTCGCGGTGTGCCGCGGGTTCGACTCCCGGACCCGACACGGCCTTTACCGCATGTCATCCCCCCATCTCTCTCCCGTTTCCTGTCAGCCTACTTTCTGTCCCTTAAAAAATCAATAAAAGGCGTAAGCCGCAAAAAAATATCTTAAAAAAAAAAAAAAAAAAAAGCACACTTGTTTACATCAGGGTCCTCCATTTTCAATTCATCGGAATGACCAAGTGTGAATTGAGTTAAGTGGTTAAGAGCTGGGTGAGCAAAAGAGCAAATTCTCCCTTTAAATCTGTGTCTTCCACTTACATTCTATTCTATTATTAGTTTAGGGCCTGGCTAAGATATGTATGCACTTCATTTAGGAGAGAATATCTCAACTGTTCTTGGCTAATATGACCGCCGCGAACGACTTGGGAACTATGACTTTATGTCAAGAAATTCCTCGCAGGTGATTTTTTTCCAAGTGTCAGAGTTTGGAAGCACTCCCTTTCAGTAACGCATCATCCTGCGGCCTCCTGCATTATGTGCTAATTCAAAACAGGTGGTACGCACGGCCGTTAAGGGATTATTACAAACTCCAACACTTCACCTGCAAGGAATTTCTTGACATAAAGTAGCTCAACATCTCTACTGTGGATTTTTGTGAAACAAACACTTGGATTTTTTTAGAGGATAATTAAAGCTTTTCGTACAGCTGCAATGTTGGTGAGTTTGACATAATTTAATACAATTAGATTGGACTATGTCTGTTTGGATGTATGGACGGTCAATGGCAAATTGTGTCTAGATTCCGCCGTGCCATTAACTTATGGAAAGATGACCGCTGTGTGCATATGGTCTATTGAGTATTCAAACATGAGTATTCTGAACATTTTGAGCACATCAGAAAATCTGTAGCTCCAACGGTATAGAAGTTAGAGCCATGGTTCAACTAACGGTCATTTTTAATAGGGTGTGGTCGTATTTCGTCCCGGATAGAGAATTAGTCATAGTTCCCAAGTCGTTCGCGGCGGTCATATTAGCAAAGAACAGTTGAGATATTCTCTCCTAAAGGAAGTGCATAGATATCTTAGCCAGGTCCTAAACTATATCAAAAGGATACTATTGAGCAGTGTTGTTTTTGGCAGCAAATTTTGATTGGTCGTTTGAATAGTTGTTTTTTTTTGTCTAGTTTTAGTCGAGTAAATGTCATGAGATTTTAGTCGACTAAATCTACAGTTGATTTAGTCGACTAAAATGTATTTTGGCGGGCCTTGATGCCGTCGTAATGACTGATTTTACATTTGCTGAAAATAGCAGATTTACAAGCTCACAACGCTTCGCAGCGCTGACATGCTATTTTCAGCATGCAACAAAGTGTAAAATTAGTTTTACTGGATCTCTTGTCCACTAGGCCCTTCCTGACATTTTAGTCTAGTTTTTATTTGTCGACAAAATTGTCAATATATTTAGTTTAGTTTTAGTGATCAGTGGAAAAAGGTATTCGACGAACATTTTTCGTCTTAGTTTTAGTCGACGAAATCAACACTGCTATTGAGCATACAAATGGGATCTAACTGTCGTTATATTTGAAGTCAACCACCATACCATGATTGTGCGAAATACATTATGACATTAAACATAACAAAGCTTCCAGCTGATTTCCCTGGTCAAATGAGAAAGTGTACTTCCCAGTGGAGAATTTGGTTATGTAAAAAAAATAATGTAGTAAGACAAAGATGTACAGGATAACAAGATAGAGTTGTTGAACATAATTCCCCTTGGTTTTGCATTCTACAGCATCTCTCAAAGGGCAGGCATCACATTCATTAAAGGGGGGCTGTAATGACATGAATGAAGACTTGTTTAAGCATAATTATACCTGTCCTTTATTCAACATATACAATTTCCAACAAATGTAGGTAAGGACATTTAAGTGATTGTAAGAGAAAGACTATTATACTGTAGGCCTACATGTGTGTGTGTGTATATATGGTTGTGTGAAGAGTGGACACTCAGGGGAATGCATTTATATGCTAATTCTGTTAATGTATATGAGCTGCTTCAGCCCATTCTCATTAGGTTTCCATTAGGGTTTTATGGAAATGCTACGTAGCTGAATCTACCGCAGCGATTGACCTAAACTACTCTGATGTATCTCACAGTAAACCAAGACTATTTCATCCCAAAGCCTGTTCCTTATCCTAAACTAACATCCTAAGAACTAGTATTCAAATGTTGGGGATAGTAGTGAAAGAATATATACATTCAAAGATTTGCGCCACATTTTCACGATTTTTCAAAAATAGCAGATCTACAAGCTAGTAGCGTGGCACTCGGTGCCGCGCTATGAGCTTGTAGATCTGATATTTTTCAATAGCTAAATTATAACATAATGCTTTAAACACCAAAAGGGGTTCCCGCCCCCAAAATAGGTTAAACGCATTTCAGTGGCTACACAGTAAAAATGAGGGTTAATTAAATTATGAACGTGTAACAATGACCCTCACAGCAGTCGCAGGTACATTTCCCAAATAAAAAATATGGTTTAATAGTTTATCGCAACCTCCATAAGACATGCAGCACTTGGCGCTAGAAGGAAATGAGACACTTACAGCTCATGATGAGATGAGCTCTCTTAACTGTAACGTGTCATTGTGTTGACACTCTCGTGCCACGTAGAGTCAGCCAGTGTACAGTATAGTCAGCCAGTGTACAGTATAGTCGTGCCATTGCAATTTGATGGGAGATGAAAAAAACTCCCGGCAGGAAAAACCTGCTGCATAAGAACCGGAGAGAGAGTGGAGATAATACGACCTCATCTCCAATTCCGCTCACACCCTCTCCAGTCCACCACCGAGCCAGCGGTGCACGGGTGCAGAGAGGACTCTGTTTCTAATGTTTTGGGGGTAATTATAGTATCAGCCCAACCTGTGAATTAGGGGGGGGGGGGTGGAACATGCGTCGGGGGGGAAGGCGGCGGGAAGGAGTGGCAGATATACTGTAGATAGCCTGGGGCATCACGGGAGCTGAGGTGTGATTCTACATTCTAGCATATCACCCCCCCCCATGCCTCTGTCTTTTCTCCCTCCCTCCCTCACTGTGTTTTCCCTCTCTCATATCGTCTTTACCGTCTACCGAGGCAGTGTCCCATGAAATTGAGCTCTAAATTACGAAGCGGGTGTGTGTGGTGTGCTGTGAGAAGGGATTCTAAAAGGGCCCTGGTTCCCGGCGCTACGGACACGGACAGGGCCTGTACTCTGTTCAGAAGTGGCTGGCTGTCTTTCCGGCAGTCGGAGGGAGAGAGTGTACTTCTTTAGCGCCTTGCCGCAGAGGGCTTTCAGCGTGTTCATCATCATCATCGCCATCATCATCAGCTCGCAACCTTGTGACAGAGTGGAGTCAAAGAAGGACCCGGGGTTTCTTGTTTCTTTGTCACTCACTCTCCCCCCTTTCACTGAAAGGCTGCCTTCGTTTGAATACTAAAGGCTCTTATCTCCGTGAATTACTATTCATTTGGCTGCGGTGTGCTCTCTATCGCTCACTCTCTCTCTCGCTCGCTCTCCCCAACTCCACTCCAACTCTGCTCTGCAGCCACTGACACGGCCCTGACTGGCCTAGACCTGTCACACACACACACACACACACCCTTCCTCACCCGCCGTTTTTATCTTTATGTCGTGCACCTCACCTATCCTTCTACTTCTCTCCCTCGCATCGGAAGAGGAAGTACAGTTATGGATTTGCGTCACGCTTATTCCCTATGCTTAATTCATACCCCGTTGTAACCATGGTGTCGCTTATCAAAAATAGCTGATCTACAACCTTGTATAGATCACCTATTGTCTGTGAGTGACACTGTCTTACCACATTGTGTAAATCAGGCTTTAAAGGAGTAATTCAACCAAAAAAACGACTTATTTGCAATCAATTACACGCCCCACCAAGCCTTGATTTCATGGAGATTTTTTTTGTCGCATTCCTGAGCCAAGAATTTGAGACTTGAGGCTAATTCAAGGCTTCACCGAGCAGCACGCTACGAGCTTGTAGGTCTGCTATTTTTGAAAAATCGAAGAACCACTGACATAGAAACATAGCTTTTTCAGAAAACTGTCAGGATGTAGAAGACATTTTTAGAATCTGATCTCAGGTCAAAATGGGTTAAAGAAAAAGGAAAAAGTATATATACCTCCAAAAGCACAACGGTGAAACTAAAAGACTTGGGAGGAGAAGTGGACTTTATCTGATGGGGAGGTAAAAAATAAAGAAAAAAAACCTTTGTCAGCACTACCTGCCACTCAGGATGACGGCAACAAGACGTGGGACAAAAACTCAATTTCAGCATTAATGGAATAATACCATGGTTAATGTGCCGTGAACTGGTGCAGAACACAGGGTCACACCCAGGCCAAGCCTCAGGATGAGGGGTAAAAAAAAAATATATATATATATATATATATATATATACATGTGACCCCTTCCAGTATTTTCATCCACAAGTCGGCTCTAATGAAACTCCCCAATAGACCAAAATACCTTTTTTTTCTTTCTTTTTTGGTTTTCGTTTTTAGCCATGACATTAACACAGTTGGAATGTTAAAGAATGTTTTTATTCCATCAGAAAGTCGTTTTAGTGTCATTAAGTCGTTGCAATTACATTGCAAAAATGTCTCTGTAATTAAAGATTATTTGTGTATTGTGGGGGTGTGAACATTCCTGCACGTATTTACATAGAGTCGTTTCGATTGGCTATCTCTGTTCTCCAGCTCAAGCCAGACAGATTAGTGGCAGTGTTTCTATGACACAATATTAAACACAACAACATCATTATTTTTAACTTGATATGATGCTGTTGGATCTTGTAATAAAATTATGAATTAAGTGATTACCCGTCGTTGTCCACTGAAGAAAAAACAAGTCGCTGCCAGTTTCCACACTACACACAGCTGTGCGTCCTGTCGAGATTGTTTTAGTTACTAGCCCATTCTGAACGGGCACCCATTTTGGTGTCAGCATCATGTTATGCTTTAGCTATTTAAAAATAGCAGATCTACAAGCTCATATCGCGCCACCGAGTGGCGCGATACGAGCTTGTAGGTCTGCTATTTTTGAAAAATCGAAGAGCGACTGACATTTTTTAAATCTGATCTCAGGTCAGAATGGGTTCATCAGACCAGTGTGTGTCCGGCGGAAACCTCGTATGAATCTGATCTCAGGTCAGAATGGGCTAGTTACTCCATTATTCCGCCCTTTATTTCAGTACACACATGTAGCTATGTGTGGTTTAGCACTTTGTGTAAATCTTTGTAACTTTATTACCGTTGAATGCTGCTGCCTGATGATCACTACTGAATGAATAACATCGTGATCGCGCGTCGCGGTGATATCCGTCTTTTATATAATTTGATCAATCCATGACATTGTTGTTGTTAGAAGAACAGCTCAAATATTGAATGTGAAGACATAGTGTAGTACAAATCCTGGTGTGATCTTCTTAAAAAGTGCACGGATCATAACAAACGTCTAAGGTATTTTTTCCCCTGACTTTCTGTTGGTAAGGCTTTAACTCTTTCACATCAGTGCACGGCTGATTCAAGCCATGCATTTATGGGTAAAAAGGTACCTTTGTACCAGCTAACCTAGTGGGGGAGTGGTTAGTGGGTGGGGGAGTGATTGTGCAAGCCATTAGGGGTGGAGACAAGTATCTATTGTCACACCCATTCCTGGGGCCCAGAGGTGCTAAAATCTTTGGAATCTTTACAGGGGAAATTCTGTACTTTGGGGTTTCCGGTTCAACAAGTTTCAGATGGTCATATCTTCTTAATTTTTTCCAATTTCAATGAACAATACATCATATGAAAGCTTACATTATGTAGTTTCATAATGTGTAAAAAACTTAAAAATGACCATGGCCCCCTTGTTTATCAAACCACTGTACTCGGTCACATATATATATACTGTATCAGTTTGTTTTCTGACGACATGTTGAATTGGGGTTTTATTTTGACCTTAGTGTTGGCTTGGGTGAACTCCTGATATGGTCCTCTTCTATAGTAATGTGTGTGTTTCCTCCCTCCCTCCCAGGGGTACCTCCTGTTGTTTGAGTCCATGCTGGACTCTGTTCTCTACGCCAGAGACATGTACCTGGACGACGGAGGCTCAGGTAGGATGGCTCAGTCAAACTGAGGAAAAATATTTCTGGCTTGCATTGCAAAATAAAGTATAGTGGGTCGCACACACCAAGACTGCAGTTAAAATATAGTTTATTTCATATTTGAAATCCAGCCTTCATCAGTGTGGAGTGTGACTGAATGTGGATTCCTTTTAAAGGAATGGTGACTATATTTATTATAGAATGAGAATATAAGTGTGCATGTAATATTTTATCTTGCCGTTCGGCTCTGTTACTTTTTCTCCCTGCTCGGCACAATTATGCAACCATCATTAACCATTAAGAGCAGGGAGATAGATATACAGTAACAACCGCCCCAAGGGAACAGAAATAGCAGAGCCCACCGGTGGTGCTGGGGTGGTGGTGGAGCAAACGGCACTAATAGCAGATAGGTGGTGCTGGGGTGGCGGTGGAGAAAACGGCACTAATAGCAGAGCGGTGGTGCTGGGGTGGCGGTGGGAGCAAACGGCTCATAACAACAACCATCAATGCAGGAAGAATGCAGTTTTAGGTGAGCATAAATACCCACCCCATTGGTTAGCTGATTGCCACGCCAGCGTATATGACATGTGGGTCTTGCATAACACTGAATACGCCCCTCGAGTATATCTGACTTGAACAAACTCTGCAAGCTACAGTACGTGTCATTTCCTTCCACCTCTCATTTTTTAGCTATACATTTAGAATTGTGGGCAGACGTATGTCGTGTGCATGAGGATTATGGCGGAGTGCAGTACGTAGTTCAGACAAGTCATTGGTCCGACAAATGACAACCCACCTCATCTCCTAACCTAACCATAACCCGCGAGCACGGGAGCAGACGCTAGTCCGACATGCGGATGAATGTCGGACTAATGCCCTGTCTGAAAAGCGACCACCTCCCATTATGGCACCTTTTTGTTGCAGTGTGAGGTTTTTTGGCTGTGTTTTCTGACCTGGGCCAAGACAGAGGCTGCTGGGAAACAAAACAGCCGAGGGGGAGATGGGGCCACGTTGTCTGGAAGGTTCAATAAGCGTATCCCTGAACCCCCACCCCCCCTCCCCCCACAGCCATCCCCACACAGCTGTTTTAGAGCCAACACGTCACCCGTGCGATCGCACTGACGGATGGAGGGGCGGGCAAAGGTCTGTGATGCTATAGCAGCACGGAAATACACCAGAGAGAGAGAGACATTTTAATGCATCCATCCTGCAATCCAATCTCGGGTGCTTTTATTTTTTAGAACTCGAAAACATTTTTTTTCTTTTTATCGCCGCTTTTTTAGAGGCACAGTGAGGCCGGGCAGTGCACACACAGTCCTCTAACACTGTAAAATCCTTATAGGGTATACTATACGGGTCTGCTTGGTTCCATTTTGTGCACACTGAGTTAACCCATTTTGGACGGGAACCCCTTAGCATTATGCTATACTTTATCTATTGGAAAATAGCAGATCTACAAGCTCATAGCGTGCCACCGAGTGGCTCGCTACAAGCTTGTAGGTCTGCTATTTTTTGAAAAATCGTGAAAATGTGGCGCAAACCTTTATATATTCTTTCAGAGCGAACATTTTTAACTCAAATGTTTGCTTCTGGGAGGGTCCCTGAAACAACATATTTTCAGATGGGGGTCGGCGGCCAATTTCATATATTTTTGGGGGTCCTTGACATGGAATAGTTTGAGAACCACTGACACAGAAACATAGGGTTTTTCAGAAAACTGTCATGATTTGTAGAATCATTCCCAGGTCAAAATGGGTTAAATTGAATTTGGGGTTTTACTGTGTATACAGCCCTTTAGCTGAGGGGGATGTACTACAATAAAATGCTGCTACTGCAGTGATACTGAATGAGTTTGGGTTCTGCATGTATGATTTCCGCAGCAGTACAATTATTTATATGGTTCTGTCAGCAAGCAGCTTATCTCTTGGCTTCACACACAATGTGACACTGTGTTTTATTATGCTACACCACCACCATCCCCCTGGGGGGGGGTTTCCGAGCATAGTGATATGGAATTAGAGAATTAGAATTT
Organism: Protomyctophum parallelum; assembly: GCF_964188405.1. NCBI lineage: Eukaryota > Metazoa > Chordata > Actinopteri > Myctophiformes > Myctophidae > Protomyctophum > Protomyctophum parallelum. The sequence continues at coordinate 48,188,475 of NC_139699.1, read as the reverse complement.
AACGAAGGTTGGAGATGATTTACCTGTAGTGTTCATTCAAAAATGATGCAGAGATTCTGTGTACAACGCAGGGAGTTTTGCCCGTTTATTGTCCTCAATGCGTGTCGTTTTGTAGTCTTTGAAGCACGCATAATAATAATAGTAATAATACCTGGGACTTATATAGGGGGGGGGGGGGGGGGGGGGGGCATGAGAAAATGACAACTTTATTAGAAAACAACGCATGGCGTTTGTCTCACAGGCACGCTGTTTCCCATATGCGTCGTGTAGCGTGTGTGTGTCCTGGGTCAGCTCTTCCTCTGTCACTGACCTGGCTTAATGGCTTGTGCGAAACGTGGGCCTGACATGGCAGCGGTTCCACCGCACTGCCTTTTAGAGGCTCCTGGGGACAGGAGAGATGGAGGGAGAGAAAGGTCACACGCACACCTATCAGGGCCACCGGAATGACAGCAGACCACGAGAAACACGCCAGTTAGCCGCGGGAGATGATGGACCAACATTTGACCCGAGTAACGGGATACGACGGGGTCACACAACGCTGTATGCCTGGTCACTAGAGCCCTCCCCCAACACACTCGCCACGGTCCAATCAGACAAACCACTGACTAGTTGACCAATAAACTAAAGGCATGACAACCACCCAGGCAATGATTGAATGAGGCCTACTGTATCCAAATGAGCTGAAATTACATCACTGGTGTTGCGTCGTACACTACACGCCAAATTTCGGAGTGTTAAATTAATTCCGTCGTATAGGGCAGCAATGGCTCGGGGGTAGAGTGGCCACTTAGCGGAAGGTTTCCAGTTCGATCCCGGACTCCCCCAGACTTGGTGTCGAAGTGTCCTTGAGCAAGAATCTGAACCCCTGATTGCTCACGATGTGCAGGTCGGTGCCTTGCATGGTTTCCTCTGCCATCGGTGTGTGAATGGGTGAATGTAATGCACAATCTATGTAGAGCAATCTATGCAAAGCGCCTTGGATGTAGGCACTATATAAATGCAGTAATGCTATAGACAGTGTAATCTTATGATGGTGGATTTTACACTGTCATCCTGATGCAGTGTATAACATGTTTGATTTCATTTGACTCTCCTCTCTATGCATGGACCGCCTCCCTCACCCGGCCACTCCCTATTATAACCTACTCAGTGATTGTGGGTTTGTAGATCGGCTATTTTCAGCAAGTGAAAAAAACTGTCATTACAACGGCATCAAGGCCCGCCAAAATACATTTTGTTCGACTAAAATCAACTGTAGATTTAGTTGACTAAAATCTTATATTTAGTCGACTGAAACTAGACTAACACTAAAACATTCCGGCTGACTAAATTGTGACTAAAACTAAATGGAAGCCATTCAAGAGAACACTGGTGTTTGTTTACATTTGGCCTCGCTTGCCATACAATTAGAGCTCGCTTACCGTTAACTTCTGAGGACAGTCAGCTAACAACACCTACATATCACATATCGCAAAACATATCACAATGCACGTGACATCATCATCATACCCGGAAGTTATGCGGGAACGCCTACTGAGTGTCAAAAAAACTACTTTCTGGCCTTGACAGCCCCATACATCCAAACAGAAAAGTTGCATTAAACAACGTTAAACTCACTTTGCCATTCACTTTTAAAGAATTATTTTTTTTGCTTTTGTGCCTTTTATAGATAGTCACAGTGAAGATGGACAGGAAGGAGGGAGAAAGGGAGAGACACGCAGCAAAGGTTGTCACGAACGGGACTCGAACACACAACGCGCTGTCAGGCCAGAGCCTATATGTGGCATTATGCGCCTGTACCGCTAGGCCAGCAGGCGCCCCCCACTTAGCCACGCACTTATTTCACAAAGCTCTCTCAACAGTTTCCAGACTTTCCACACAGTTTTTAGCACCAAAAAGCTGTTTTGATTGCCACCAGTCCCTAGTTGAGCAAGGCATTTAGAGACCGACTTGTGAATCTAGTTTAAGCTTTGGTTCTAAGCACGTGTCCCGACAGCATTAAGGCCGCATGTGTGTTTAAGCTACATTAGAGAGCGTCACAGCGGCTCCTGCTCGTTCTCCCCACTACATTAACCTCTCCCTTCATCCTTAAATGTGTCCCGCTCTCCTGGCACAACACAGCGCCCAGGGAGAAGGGATCTGTCCTCCACCACACACACACACCCCCTTCTCTCTATGCCTGTCTCTCTATCTCTCTCTCTCTCTCTCTCTCTCTCTCTCTCTCTCTCTCTCTCTCTCTCTCTCTCTCTCTCTCTCTCTCTCTCTCTCTCTCTCTCTCTCTCTCTCTCTCTCTCTCTTCCACAGCCAGCCAATGAGCAAAAGGGAGAGAGTGAGTAAGGAGGTGGAGGGGGGGGGGGGGGGGGGTTGGGGGGATGACAAACGGACTGTGGGCAGCGAGTCGAGAAGGACGCAGATGTCAAAGCCATGAATCTGGGGAGACCCATGCCCCCCTCCCCCCCCTCTCTCTCTCCTTTTTTCCATCCCTCTCTCTATCTACAGTATAACACCAGTTCATCTCTCTGTCTGTGTCTGCTCTCTCCATCCAAACACAACAGCCCCGTGTCCCGTTTCTGCCCAATCAGCATCTCTCGCCTCCTTCTTCTATACTTCCCTTCTCTCTTTCCCTGGCGTTAATAATTACTCACTTGCATCAGTAACCGGGAGAATATTAATTGACATATCCACTGTGTGTGTGTGTGTGCACATGTTTTTGCATTGCTGTTTGTGTGTGTGTGTGTGTGTGTGTGTGTGTGTGTGTGTGTGTGTGTGTGTGTGCGCGTGCAGCGTGCGTCATCAACTACTGCGGTGACACTCGCAGGGTCACAGGAAAGCTTCTGCCAATAATGAAAGGCCATGAGATCCCACATCACAAAGCTGCCATCATCCATCCACACACGTTACGGGCTGTTGAATCGAAGTGTGTGTGTGCGCGTGTGTGTGTGTGTGTGTGCGTGTGCGTGTGCGAACAAACTTGCACTCATGGGCACATGGAGAATAAATTGAAACATGCCAGTGGAAGACATATTTTTAGATAATCCCTCACTTTTTGGCCAGTAAGGTGTGTGGACTGACAGGAAATGTTGCCAACAGACATAAAACAAGTCGGGATCTGACTCTCCACCCTGTGATGACATGAGCTCACGACTTAAAAACACGTTGAAATTTCATAGAACCTTCGATTTACGTGTAGAGCAAATTGAGCAATGATCTAATTCTAAATGTTGTCGATCTTTATCAGAGATCCTGTGCTCTGTGAGGAGCATGGTTCACTCATTGAATGGTGAAACAGAATCTCAGAATATTTTCACATAAATGAATGCGAGCAAAACACAGGGCTTGATGTTAGAGTGGGACCTGCTTTTTAAACATTAGTGGTGATCAGTCCTTTTCCATGTTCAAGTGCACCTCATTTGTTAACGTCTGTCTGAGCTGACTGAATGGACCGAGAGTGACCAGTTCAGTTGTTGGCTGAACACGACTTGATGCATGGATCACGGGTGCCTATCAGTCACTCAGGCTTTTCTACACAATGAATAGCTTGGTTGTACAAATGAAAAGCATCAACATCCACGTGGTTTGTTTCAGAATGTAGAACCATGTCAGATATATTCTCCATCCATACCCACCCAGGCCTAAGACTGAAAATGCTAACGACTAAACAGGAATGTATATATGCTATATATTTTATTGCATTCCATAATTTCTCATTTCCCCTTGCGGTCTGTCTGCAGTGTCCAAGCATCCAACCTATGGTGCGTGTTTTAGTGCATGCTTGGTGCTTTTATATTGTTTATTATCAGACGCCTGATGGGTCTAATGAACTTACTGAAACATTTTGATGTTAATGAAGTTTAGCTTTAGGTACCACTACTGATCTTCACGAAGAATAGGGCAATTATAAGTAGAAGCCACGTCGGTATAATAATTACCAGGTGTTTCATAATCTGACTCGTGCTACCAGGTGACAAGCAGCTGATTTGTAACACCCCTCTCCCACTGTTTATATTGTGTTTAGTTTCCAGCACCAGGAGGGGGTGGGGCGGAGTCAACATACTGTATGCCCTTACTGGGCTCCCCCACCCCCTCCTGGTGCTGCGGCCATCTTGGAAACTAAACTCAATATAAACAATTGGAGAGGGGTGGGGCCGAGAAAGGCCCTTATTAAAGGTAACAATCAGAGATGTATTGGCCCCACAGTGTATTTAAGTACTGTAGTGTAGACTCACTTTTCTTTTTCAAATTCGGCACACAACAACAATGTTAGATAATAGATTTAACACCAAAATATACATTTATAAACGTGACAAATACTTCCTGAAAAAGCGAATTAACTCTATCTCTACCACTAGCTGTTAGCATGAACCCATACATGGCGCCAGCGTCGCGGTACAAAGGCACACATTTAATCCGAAATGTGGATGGCAGAAAATCCACCAAGGACAGCGATCCAAGAATCCGACTTATGGCGGTTTGAAAATCCTCCTTTCACTGTGAATATATTTGTTAAATGTTAAAGGCGTCCGTATAGGCATCAACCATTATATAGACGGAGTATACGTTGGGGTACGTATATATACGGACTTGGGAAAAAAATAGTTAACAAACAGAAAAACACTAATACCAAAACATCCACATTTTTCGTATTGTGCTAATTGTTTAGGAAACAGATCACTGGTTTGAGGGGCTCCTTTTGATGCTACTTCACAAATAACAGACTGGGACGAAAATGTTTAGTGCTAGTTCTTAAAAACATCTTGATGGACCTTGAGCACCCTTCCAAAACCGCTTTCACATATGCCCATAGGGGGTACTGCAAACATGGACAGTTGTACCATCTGTCATACAAACTAATTCCACCCCATCTTTCTCATGCAACTAGCAACCATTTTTCTAGTTGTTGTTGCTCGTTTCACATGCAGACCTAGGGCGGCGGGCCCTATCTGTTTCCATCCATTCACACTAAAGTGCAATGCTGTCGAGGTTAGCACTGAAGTCTTTTCAAAGGTCTTTGTTTTAGGTTGTCGAAAATGCCCCATGGTGGTTGGTAGTAAAATGTCGATGAGCCTCACTCACTAAGCTGTGAAAAATAGTGTGTGAATAACGCGTGTAAAGGGGTGTGTAATTTCTTGAAGTAGAAATTGATTGTGTAGAGCCCCGATATGTGCGGATCACAGGTCTTCCTCATTGTTGTCATTGGAGTTCACATGAAAGCCCAATAGGCGAAACTGCAGAAACGGCAAACAGGGGTCTGACAAATTTGTCCACTGAAAATAAATAAAATTTGAATTTGCATCATGTCTATAATATGCATGCATCCAAGCAATAATATGTGTTGGTTAATGTTGGTACATGTTTTATTTGAGGTTTGCCACTAGTGTCATTGATTTTGCATTCTAGTGCTTTGGTCCCATGTAAGGCTGGCTCTGAGCAGACGTGAGTTTAAGCAGACATCCGTCGAAATTCAAGGACGAAAAAAAGATTGAATCTGAACGTGGGAAAACCAGCGTGTATAATGTATATGCTATACAGTAAATAAACAAGCTTCGTGAATGAGGCCCCGTGTGTAGACTAGATGCTTTGTAAAAGTATTAAACTATTAAACTATTTCGTTTTTGTAGCTGTAAATTAGGCGGCAATCATGTTGCAAGCAGCAATCTTCTGTTCATACTCTTTCTATTATTATTAGTTGCTAATTATTGCAGCCTCCTCCGTGTATTGTGTGATAATTATGTTCGATTAATTTCCTGTTAATATCAGACTGTTTAGCTTGTTTGTGTAAGCTTCAGTGTGTGATGTGGTGTTGTGTCGTTGTTTATGCTTTTTGAAATCACCAGGGAAGAGGTGGGGGTAGCCTCCAGTAAGGACTGTGGGTTCATACAATGAAAGGGAACCCCTTTTGGTGTTAGCATTACCTTATGCTTTAGCTATTGAAAAATAGCAGATCTACAAGCTCATAGCGCGCCACCGAGTGGCGCGCTACGAGCTTGTAGGTCTGCTATTTTTGAAAAATCGAAGAACGACTGACATGGAAACATAGCTTTTTCAGAAAACTGTCAGGATTTAGAAGAAATTTTTTAGAATCTGATCTCAGGTCAAAATGGTACTCTCGGATAGTCCAAAAAAGATCAAGTCTTCTATGAGAGTCGGCCTTCCCATCAACGGTGCCAAAGGATGTGACAACACACTAACTGCGATAACAGTGCTCACTCACCCCTGGGGGCTGATACGGTTAGCAGCTGACCACTCAGCACAGCGTGTGATGGACTGTGGATGTGAGCAACTTTAGTGTGAAAATAATTCAGCGTGTCAAACATGGCCGCCGCGGTTTGCTGCATTGATGAAACACAACATTCTCATTGTCGTGTGAATAAATATGGCTGGCTATGTATGGATATGTTGATAACTGTACAGGCATTTGTCATAGCCCTTGGCTATGACAAATGCTGCATAAGCCCTCATCTAAGTAGCTTGCTCTCACACTGATACACCAGCCCTCAGTCCGATAACCTCAGGCACTGAGAAATGTCCCGTCTATATAATCTATATATTAATGCCCACCGCCAATTCATTATTGTATTTTTTGCTTTATTGTAGTCCATCAAGTATGCTCTGCCTAAGCCCAGGGGCCAGGATGTTACGTTGTATGACTAATGTTCCTCCACACTGGGTGTCTTCAAGCACTTTTAAAAATCAGATTTAATCACAAGGCAGATTATCCACATCCGTTCAGATTTGAAAATATGCAGTGAACACATTAAGACTCGCGCTTAATGCTCACTGTAATTCATGTGTAATGTTTATTCAATAGACTTGGGTATAATATGATATTTTTTTTGTTTTAGATATTACCTCCAAAGCTCTTGTGCATTCAAAGTAATAATGTATGTGCTACATCTTTGTGCTTTTGAGCTTGAGTAAGCCATAGAAATAAAGGTAGACAGGCAAGTATTGGATAGTGGATTGTTGAGGAAGAATTGTCCCTACAGGTTGGCAAATAATGTCCTTATGTCCTGAATATCGACAGAGCAGAATCTGGGCTCCAGTGTAAAATGGCTGAAAACCTCTGGCGTAGTGTCAAAATGCACAACTTGAACTTTCAATATGAGAAGGGACGTCACATCTGTCATCTTCAGAACATTCCTCTGCTGTCTTTTGAATCAGCAAATGGTTGGTTGGACCGATGTATCGGTGCCTTGGTTCAGTCTGTTGGACCGATGTATCGGTCCCTTGGTTCAGTCTGTTGGACCGATGTATCGGTGCCTTGGTTCAGTCTGTTGGACCGATGTATCGGTGCCTTGGTTCAGTCTGTTGGACCGATGTATCGGTGCCTTGGTTCAGTCTGTTGGACCGATGTATCGGTGCCTTGGTTCAGTCTGTTGGACCGATGTATCGGTGCCTTGGTTCAGTCTGTTGGACCGATGTATCGGTGCCTTGGTTCAGTCTGTTGGACCGATGTATCGGTGCCTTGGTTCAGTCTGTTGGACCGATGTATCGGTGCCTTGGTTCAGTCTGTTGGACCGATGTATCGGTGCCTTGGTTCAGTCTGTTGGACCGATGTATCGGTGCCTTGGTTCAGTCTGTTAGACCGATGTATCAGTGCCTTGGTTCAGTCTGTTGGACCGATGTATCGGTGCCTTGGTTCAGTCTGTTGGACCGATGTATCGGTGCCTTGGTTCAGTCTGTTGGACCGATGTATCGGTGCCTTGGTTCAGTCTGTTAGACCGATGTATCAGTGCCTTGGTTCAGTCTGTTGGACCGATGTATCGGTGCCTTGGTTCAGTCTGTTGGACCGATGTATCGGTCCCTTGGTTCAGTCTGTTGGACCGATGTATCGGTGCCTTGGTTCAGTCTGTTGGACCGATGTATCGGTGCCTTGGTTCAGTCTGTTGGACCGATGTATCGGTCCCTTGGTTCAGTCTGTTGGACCGATGTATCGGTGCCTTGGTTCAGTCTGTTGGACCGATGTATCAGTGCCTTGGTTCAGTCTGTTGGACCGATGTATCGGTCCCTTGGTTCAGTCTGTTGGACCGATGTATCGGTGCCTTGGTTCAGTCTGTTGGACCGATGTATCGGTGCCTTGGTTCAGTCTGTTAGACCGATGTATCGGTGCCTTGGTTCAGTCTGTTGGACCGATGTATCGGTGCCTTGGTTCAGTCTGTTGGACCGATGTATCGGTGCCTTGGTTCAGTCTGTTGGACCGATGTATCGGTGCCTTGGTTCAGTCTGTTGGACTGATGTATCGGTGCCCTGGTTCAGTCGGTTGGCGCCATGAAGTCCACAGTGGGAAAAGTAGGGCAAAGCGGATGTTGGGGTGTGGTTCGAGAAGATGTGATGGATACAGTCATTATTTGGTGTGCGTGAAATTGATGCAGATCTCCACTCCCTCAGGAAACCAGGGCATCCTCTAATTGGCCATTACATTAATTGACATTAAATAATAGCTTACAGCATGTTTCATGTTTTGATTTTGACAGTCATAGGTAGTGCAGTCTGTCTTTATAATGAATATTAATGAATCTAGTGCTGGAAAGAGACTGAATCTAATCTATAAGTAATTTCAGAGCCAATTAGTCAGGTTGTATTTGTGCTTTGTATTTGGGCACATTCTTTTTATGATCCTATCCTATATTAAAATTGGCTAATGGGTCAAAGCTGGGGACCACGTCACTATGATATCACAATAAAAAATAAACGATACGAACATATATATATATGACTCATACATTGATTGATTGATTGATTGAATTCTTTATTAGTCAGAAATGTAAACAGTACGAGGTACAGTCAGACATTTAGGCTAAAAGGTGGTACTTTGTAGATATCCATATGTCCAAAACCGATACGTGCCTCAAACAGGCCATATGAAATATACTGTAATCCAAAGAGTACATTCAGTTTTGGTAGGTAGCGCCAGCTAATAATAAATGTATTGACACTGTGACAGTACCAAATGAAAGTCGCCCCTGTTTCTCTGCATGGTGCATTGTTGAGACAACATACACACTTGTATCAGATTATAGAACTAGATCGGCTCCCTCGCCATCTGAACTGTCGCTACACATTTTGTTTTTCTCAATATTTGTATTGATTTTTAACAGTGTGAACATAGATAGGAGTAGTTTTTCTTTCTGCACTGTTGCTACACATAAAATATATCAAATAACAAATGTCCATTATATCGTATCGATATCGAGATATCGAGATCAATATTGAGATATATTTTCTTTTCCATATATTCATCCTTAACTAGCCTTAACTTATTGTTTTCATTTTCAGAGGTATTAAAGTCTTAAAAGGTCTTACATTTGTGTGCATATATCAGTTTACATAATATTATATTATAGTATAATGTAAAGCTGAATGTAAACGGCAAATATTATCTATAAATGTCTCTGTACGACTGTACTACATACGTCAGTAATCCACGTAACTCGAGGACCGTTCGCCCAACCGACGTGTGTCAAATTCGACACACACGTTCCACACCCCCACAGGGAGTAAAGTGCCCAGTGTCGAGTCGGTCGGACCCACGGTTGTCCAGTACCGCCACAAAAGGCCTCTGGGCATGGCCCCTGCCCAGGCTCCATATATGGAGCTGGCCTGTTCTGACATCCCAACACTCCATATTTGGGCATGCCTGACACAGAACTCTATGAATAAAGGGACACAGAGAGATGGGTGGAACGGGTACTCTGCATCTCCGGTTGTCCAGAACCGCCACAAAAGGCCTCTGCCCGTGCTCTGGACCCGATCACCCCTATATCTCCATATATGGATCTGGCCTGTTCTGACATCACAACACAGGCACCTCTCTAGTTCTTTAAAAGCTAGTGGTAGAAATGTATTTTGTATTGGTAAAATTAATATTCAATTAATATTCTACCCACAAAAATATTTTTTGACATTTTGATTAAGTTGATCACTTCACCAATAGGTCTGCATTTACATGGCTGAGACAGACGTGTTCACAAACAAATCTTTAGAAATATCTATAGAACTCTATATAAATATTGTACAGTAGCCTATATAAATACAGTATTATACATATCACAATGCAGTACGTCTCTCCTTTTTCTATCCCTATAGTATATCCAGACCTTTGTAACATAAGCCTGGCAGCGGTGGGAGATGAACAGAAGCACCGAGACCGCATTGCATTCTGGGACGAGGTGTATGGCTTCAACATGTCGTGTATGAAGAAAGCTGTGTTGCCAGAGGCCGTCGTGGCAGTCATCAGCGCAGACACTCTCATCTCTCAGCCAGCAGTCATACAGGTAATCTCACACACGCTTTGGCCCCGACCTACAATCCTAACCATGAAGCCTCAGCCTTGAAGTAACATTGTTGAATTTTGAACAAGCATTGTCCTCCCTTTGGGGGACGTCTTCTCATGTTGCTGTTATTGAGTTAAGTTTCAATTGTGGTGTACATCAGTGTTGATTTAGTCGACTAAAACTAAGACGAAAAATGTTCCAGACCCCCAGGAACGCGCCCAGGGGGCCGGGCCGGTTCCGACGTGCCGCCCCGTGTCCGGTTGAGAAATGACAGAGTTACCGTGTGCCGGTCCCCAAAATACATTTTAGTCTAAAACTAGACTAAACACTAAAACATTCCAGGTGACAAAAATGTGACTGAAACTAAATGAAAACTATCGAAGAGACTATGACTAAAAACAAGAATCAAAATGTTCTGCCCAAAACAACACTGGTGTACACTACTAACGAGATGAAATTGTGTTTGAGGTGGCCAGGGTTGCTATAGGACACAGACACAGAGAGTTGTGGGTCTCAAGTCTGAACAACGGATTCGTATGAAAATCAAGCGATGACCGCCAGTATGTTACTCCTCACTGGAATGCAGTCGAGGCTCAGCTGGAGCCGACTGGCTGCGATTAGGAAACACAGAGAGACGTTGCACTGGTTGCGTTATCCGACTATTACTTAACCTAATCCTAATTCTAACCCTAACCTCAGTCTTAACCGGCCACGTAATCCACTATTCCAGTTGTTCCCAGATTTATTCGTGCCAAGGACCCCCACATTGACACTAATTAGCCCGCAGATCCCCATAAGAGAAGATTTTTACAGCAGTTATTCCCAACCCGTTTAATTTCAAGGACCCCCCAGTCTGACATGCATTAGTCTACGGATCCCCATTTATTGGCATTTCTACCTCTGAGACACCAATTTATATTGTGAAATCACTGTTCACAGTTCCTAATTATCCATCATAGCTGGGGGGACCCCCTGGAACTCCCTGAAGGACCCCTGGGGGTCCCCGGACCCCACTTTGGGAAACCACTGCACTAATCTCATTATCCAAGTATTTATTTATTTATTTATTTTCTCGAGAAGAAGTATTTTACCGCGTTCCCTTTTTTTCATTTTGGAAAAACGTGGGCACCATTTTGAAAATCCAGGGCACGACTATGGCCATTTCTCTTCCTTTTCTACCAGACCAAAGTAATGTCTCTTCCACTCCCATTCGGCCTACATTTGCTGTAGCCACTGGCTTGGCAACACGCTCAGCGCTCATCCCTGTGTGGTGCGTGATGAACGAGGGGAGTGCCTGATATAATGGAATTTGAATCCTCTATCGATGGTTTCTCCCCTCCAGTGACAAATAGACAGCCCCGAATGCCCCAAATTACATGGATTCTCATCTACGAGCCCGGCCACTGATGCGATCCAATAACATCCCATTAAGGCTGGCCACTATTCCGTAAAATTGAGAGCCCTCTTGTGGAATTGTGAATTCTTGTAAAGCAGATGAGTTTTTCCTTCTTTTTTTTTTACGTTCCTCTAGGAATGGGAGACCACACTGTGGGAATGTTTCACTTGTATGCATATAAAGCAGCATTAAAGGCGTAGTGAAACGGACATTTTATTTTGACGCATTCAAGTTGAAACACCGCTATCAAGTTTCTGAACCAATCAGAGCGTCGCATCCCTTCAGGCGATGGGACGGTAGCTAGGGACGGTAGCTATGCTACGCGCATTGCGCATGGAGTGTGTTTGTTTACAAGTCGGATGGTCGGCCAGCTGTACCAGTTTACTGATATGTGGCTTATTTCTACCCTATAATGTTTTCAGATACATATTTTAGCATGATGATTAAGTTGAAACTGAGTAATGCACTGTCTGGATGTTATCTTGAATGGGAATAAAAACGGGAGGATTTCTGTAATCAGTAGCAGCTGTGCTGGACGGATGCGCACATATGGGGAATAAAACGGGTTATGTGTTGATAATGACCGCTCCACTGTATAACAGTTGTGTAACTTGTGTTGTGTTTTGGGTCAATGAATTAATTTATGTTAGGTAGCCATGTAATAATAATATCTGGCTAGGTGGTCATTGTTGGGATATAATTCACCACTGGGATATAATTTAATTAATTAATTTAGTTAAACTCCCAGATATTATCCCTTTCATACAGTATGGGAATATAGGGTGCAATGAAAATGAGCTACAGTATAGTAAGACACAAAAGTCATGTTTTGCTTCCACAAGAGGGTTAAGAGTGATGAATGGACATTACAAAACTATTTGCTGTAATTTCACGACGATGATCACACATTTTTCAATCAGGAAAACATGGAATTATTCTCTCTTTCCATCAGAATCCGATCTCCTAGCTGATATTTTCCTCCTCAATCAAATTTTTAGACATTAGACAGAGCACGCTTCAGTGTATAGATCAGCTACAGTGTGGTGTGTCTTATAGTGGTGTTGACGGTATGGCCGTTTTATTACCACGACGGTGACAAAGCAATATATTCTGGCAGTTCAGCGGTTTATCGCACCGTTTGTATTGGACTGTTTGAAGACCAATCGTCACTAATGGCAGCATGATTAGTTTTCCTTTCACACTGTTGTCCTCTTCTTGACATTACCAGCAGTGAGCTCGTTTAAAAAGTTAACTTGTTTCCAACACGGCAGCTCAAACTAAATGGTCCATGAGGGCAGAGGAGAGGACAGTCTCTTGAATAGTTTTCACTTTTTTTTTTGTCACATTTTAGTCACCCGGAATGTTTTAGTGTTAGTCTAGTTTTAGTCGACTAAATGTCATAAGATTTTAGTCGACTAAATCTACAGTTGATTTAGTCGACTAAAATGTATTTTGGCGGGCCTTCATGCCGTCGTATAATGACTGCTTTTACAAATAGCAGAGCTACAAGCAACCTTGTAGATTGGCTATTTTCAGCATGCAACCAAGTGTAATTTTTTATATTGCATCTTTAAATATGCTTTCTACTGTTGGCCAGCTGGCTGTAAGTTGTTGATTTGCTATGTTGCATCTATTTAATTGTGTTCAATTTTCCTGCTTTTTTTAGTGAATTTGTTGTATAGCACTTTGTGACTTAGTCCAGAAAAGTGCTATATAAATAAAGTTATTATTATTAGTACACTGGATCTCTTGTCCACTAGTCCCTTCCTAACATTTTTGTCTAGTTGTTATTTGTTAGTTTTCATTTAGTTTTCGTTGCACTATTGGTGAATTAAGCAATATTACACGTTCCTGCAGCACGCCTCCATGCTGCCTCCAAGTGCATTAATGACGTTAAACCACCCCCTCAAGTGTAATATTGCAATTATACAACAGTTACCCTTAAAACTAAGAAAATCGCTGAAAATTTCTTTTTTTTAATGACAGATGTAGTCACTACGACCACAAATGTCCCAAGAAACTAGCTAGCCTAGCAACCGAGTTTGCTGCGCTCTGGGAGAACAGAGCAGCTGAATTCTTTGTTTTGATTAGGTGTGGACTGGAGTGGTGCTCGTTTGAACCACGGCTAGAAGGCTGTTTCAACCAATCAGATTGCTTCCTCGAAACGACCTGTTGTATAATACAACACTTTTTTTTATTGTAGTGCCGCTAGCCCCTCCTATGTCCAGCTTTGATGGATTGTGTATTGTTTAAACACAAACATTGTGCAAACACTAACATTGAATGCCATTGACCACGGCATCCTCACAAAAGTGAGGACGCAAATTGTGATTGGCCGGAATGAGATGACTTATGATGATAAGAGCGCCCCTCATTTCACACGGGTGTGACATTTGTATGTGCTGTATGCATCTGTATTTATACAGTATTTTGTCTATTCTCAACAGACGATCGATTGCAACAGTGTGTGTCTGTCAGAGCTGGAGTTTGTATCAGATTTCTGCCTGAAGATTACAGACGGCACAATGTGTACGGTAGGTAACGCACACACACAATTCTTTTTTACGCTTTACAATGGTTCATTCATTCATACATTGGGAGGTGAAGCGGCGAACAGTTGACGCCAGCGTCCTCACTTCCCACATTCACACACCGATGGTGGCAAGCTCACACCGACCAACTCATTGGAGGCAATGTAGGGTTCAGTGTCTTGCCCAAGGACACTTCGACAGGAGGAGCCGGGATTCGAACCACCGACCCAGGGATCATTGGACGACCTGCTCTACCTCCTGAGCCACAGCCGCCCACTTAACTTTGCTTATGGTTATCCATCGTGTCCGATGATGAGAACCCATCTCTGTTACTTGTGAGTAGAGGGTAGCACGGGTCTGCCCGGAACCAAGAAGAACCACGAACCCGCTCTGGTACAGTTGGGATAGGCGAAGCTCCCTGTTGTCCAGGAAGGGACTAGTGGACATTAAGAGATCCAGTATAAGTCATGTTACAATTAGTTGTATGCTGAAAATAGCAGATCTACATGCTCGGGATGCTGGGACGCGTTGTGAGCTTGTAGATCGGCTATTTTCAGCAAGTGAAAAAAACAGTCATTACAACGGCATCAAGGCCCACCAAAATATATTTTGTTCGACTAAATCAACTGTAGATTTAGTCGACTAAAATCTTATGATATCTAGTCGACTAAACCTAGACTAACACTAAAACATTCCAGGTGACTAAAATGTGACTAAAACTAAATGAAGACTCTTCAAGAGACTATGACTAAAACTAAAATCAAATTCTGCTGCCAAAAACAACACTGCAGTCAACGCCAGTGTCCTCACTTCCCCCATTCACGCACCGATGGTGGCGAAGCTACCATGCGAGGCACCGGGCCGACTCATTGGAGGCAATGTGGGGTTCAGTGTCTTGCCCAAGGACACTTCCACGTGTGGACAGGAGGAGGAGCCAGGATTCGAACCGCCGACCCACGGATCGTTGGACCTCCTGAGCCACAGGCCGCCACGGCCATTTCACATGATACCACTCGTGGTGACCTGCCCCAGAGCCCCTAGGCCTTAGCTGGGCTGTGAGAAGTGACCTGTCTCGTACTGAAAACCCCATCGTGTTTTCGCGTCGTGGTGCCAAGCCCCTGTACTATCTCGCCATATTGGTTTAATGGATAATCAATAGAGGGGTTATTATCTGCGGTGTCTCTCTGGGTAGGGCCTGTGGACTTTAATGGGATTGGTAAACATCCTTTTTCATTTTTTGTTTTTGTCCAGCACACCGTCAACCCCCCCCACCTCCACCCCCCTGTAATTGAAAATCTCCAGTTTCTATATCTTGGGAGGGGGGGGAGGGGGGGGGAGGGGGCGTAATACCTGAGCAGGTCATGTTAAAAGTCCACTCCAGAACAGATGATGGGACCACATCGGTTAGTGATGTGATTTTTCATGTTTTTTTTATAAAGGGCGTTATTCTATTCTTTTTTCTTTTTTTCTCCAAGCCTCTTTGAAACTATTACCAGATGGGGGCTTGCTTCCTCATCATTCATACGTGTGATCGGTGCATTGCCTGATCAGAATAGAACGTTACTAGTGTTTATTCCTTCCTCATCATTCATACGTGTGATCGGTGCATTGCCTGATCAGAATAGAACGTTACTAGTGTTTATTCCGTGACGTGGTCACATGTTTTACAACAGGTGCGTGTAGCAGCAGGTCACCCAGGTGCAACAGAACCTGTTCCAACCGCTTCCAAAAGGTTGTTTCTTTTGGACACGCTGTGTGCATGCTGTTATAATATGCTGTACAGTAGGTAAAATCCACATGTTCCTTATGCAAATGTGACCATGTGGAACCTAGATTTAATCCATTCTGGGCGGGAACCCCTTTTTGGTGTTTTGAAGCATTTGTGTTATACTTTAGCTATTGAAAAATAGCAGAAAAAAATGTGGTAATGTGATGCAAATCTGTGAAATGTTCTTTCAGAGTGTTTTTAACTCAGATCTTTGCCTCTGGGGGATCACTGCAACATATTTTCAGATGGGGGGGAGGGGGGGGGGGTCGACGGCCAATTACATATATCGTTGGGGGTCCTTGACATGAAAATGTTTCAGAACGACCGACACATCTTTCAGAAAACTGTCAGGATTTAGAAGGTATTTGTAGAATCGTCCTCGGGTCTAAACGGGTTAATCCAGCTGCTTCATATGATGTTCTAATTGAATGCCGTCCTCTCGTTATGGCGTCATATCGTAGCCCTACATGGACACTATAGTATCACACAGTTGACCTATTGGGGGGGTGTGTGTGTGGGGGGGGGGGGGGTGAATGGGGAAACTGCTATCGAGAGATAACTGACCTGTAATCAGTTGGTCATATATACCTCCCCAATAATGGCTAAGGTTAGGGCTATCTGAAGGGTAAAACAGCTCCTGGACCAGTGCTCAGGGAGGGGGGGGGGGGGTGTAGTGGGGGTGGGAGAGGGAGGGGGGAGTCTTGCGCCTGGCGTCCTGTGATGGAGCGGCTGCTTTTGTTCTCCTGTCGACAGTCCATTCATCAGCGCAGCCTGCCTAACCTTGCATTAAATGAACAGCACAGCCCCTGCGTCTGCACCGCTCGCGAGCAAGACAAATACTCCCCCCCCCCCCCCCCCCGCTTCTCTTTCTTTCTCACCCGTTCTTTCTCACACTCTCTTTTTTCCTGTTCGCTCTCTCTCTCTCTTTCGTGCACTTTATCTATATATTTTTCACTCACCCTCTCTCGTCTACCTCCATTTATTTCCAAAGCCCTTTCTCTATCCCTGTACATGCAGGACAAATACACTCACCTCTCTCTCTCTCTCTCTCTCTCTCTCTCTCTCTCAATTCAATTAATTTCATGTCAATTCAATTCAAAGGAGCTTTATTGGCATGAGAAAACGTACAACGTTTACATTGCCAAAGCAGAAGTGGAACAAGACAATCAAAATCAAACAATGCGAGAGAGCTGTGTTACATTAACACTTTCTCTCTCTCTCTCTCATGCTCTGTTTCAGTCTCTCTCTTTCACACACTACTGCTCTTTCTCTATTTCCTCCTCACTCCATCTTGTCTCTCCCTTCACACACTCCCTTTTCAGTCACTCTGTCTCACTCTTTCACTTTCTCTTCCTCTCCAGTCATTGCCTCCTATTCATATATCTCCCAATGCTCTCCTCCTTGTCTACCACTGTAGGTTATACACTGGAATCTAAATGTATCCTCCTTTAAAGGGTTACAGTACTTGAAACAGTTCAAACAATGAACCACCCCCAGGCAGTTTTAACCCATTCAGGCCTGACATCGAAATTTAAAAAATGTCTTCTAAATCATCTGAAATACCTAATGTTTCTATGTCAGTGGTGCTCAATATTTCATGTCAAGAACCCCAAAAATTTTATGTATTTGGCCTCCGACCCCCCCATCTGAAATTATGTTGTTCCAGGGACTGAAAATATATATATTCAAAATCTGCCACATTTTCACGTTTTTTCAAAAATAGCAGACCTACCAGCTCGTAGCGTGCTACTCGGTGGCGCGCTATGAGCTTGTAGATCTGCTATCTTTCAATAGCTAAATTATAACATAATGTTTAAAACACCAAAAGGGGTTCCCGCCAAAAATGGGTTAAAGCCATACTGTGTAACATTTATTTCAGTAGTCTTATTTTGGCGACACTTACTGGTAGCTCTGTGTCATTACAGCATTTGACGATGAATGGTAAAAAAAATTAAAATAATGCTGCAGAGCAGAGTCCGTTTGTATGTGGAACCACACAATATGTGGGAAGAATATACCAAGATTATATCAAAAATAACTTTATTATACGATATGGCTTTAACCACTTCCACTTATATTGGGCATGTCATTAGGGGTGAAAATATCATTTTTTTCTTATTTTTTATAAAGCTCAACACAACACGTCACACGTTGTGAGCTTGTTGATCTTCTATTTTCTTTGGTTAAGTGTCATAAATAAACTACGGCATTTATGAAGAATTATGAAGTATACGGTCGGCCATTCACTTCCAGTCATTCTTACTAGTTGACTAGTTGCCTAGTTTACTAGTCGACTATTATGTAAAAAAAAAAAAAAACATTTGTACATTTAAAATCTGTGTACATTGGTGACTATAACTATAATCTACCTGATCTTGAGGCCTACAAAATCCCCCCCCAAAAAAACCTAAAAAAGGGACTGCACACTCCAGGGAACAGAGACGGACAACTCACTGCATCAAACTTATTTATTAGCACGACGCGTTTCGGCGTGAGCTTCGACCTGACCAAGCTCCTGACGAAGCTCACGGCGAAACGCGTCATGCTAATAAATAAGTTTGATGCAGTAAGTTGTCCGTCTCTGTTCCCTGGAGTGTGCAGTCCCTTCCTTGGAAGGTTTTTCTCTTTTTTGATATACCGTATATATATATATATATATATATATATATATATATAAATTATATATATATATATATATATATATATATATATTTTTTTTTTTTTCTTATCAACTAGTCAACTAGTACCAACAAGGTCGACAAGTGGATTTACTAGTCGACTAGTTGCTTAATGCCCATACAAGGTTGCTGTCCAACAGCTAGGATATGTAAGCCCCTCTCTCTCTCTCTCTCTCTCTCTCTCTCTCCCCTTCCTGCAGCCTCAGAGGTAGTATATGCTAATGAATGTGGCTCGCAGGAAAGAATGAGCGGAGCGCTTGACTCTGTAATTAATTTTCAACACGCCACTGTCTCTCTCTCTCTCTCTCTCCCGCACGTCTCTGCTGAGGTAGCTACTGTAGCGCTTGAGAGGAAATCTCCACTGTCATCCATCTCTTAACCCATTTGGACCCTGGGAACGATTCTACAAAATGTATTCTAAATCCAGTTTTCTGAAAAATGTTTTTATGTCAGTGGTTCTCAAACATTTTCAGGGACCGACCCAGAAGCAAATATTTGAGTCTGAAAGGATATATATGCAAAGCTTTGCACTACATTTTCACGATTTAAAAAAAATAGCAGACCTACAAGCCCGTAGTGCCGCGCTATGAGCTTGTAGATCTGCTATTTTTCAATAGCTAAAAGTATAACATAATGCTTGAAACACCAAAAAGGAGTTCCCGCCCAAAATGGGTTAACCGCTTTCCATCAAATTTAAATACTGTCGGCGGAGGAGATCGGCCGGTGGGGGTTGGGGGGGGGGGCATCTCTACGCTTCTAAACCTTCACTTCAACTTCCCAAGGACGCCTTTTTCGGTGCATCATGGTGGGCGACAGCGGGTCCGATTTATTCCCTGTGTACGCTGGCAACGTGCCCAGGCAGTTGACTTGGTGTTTTCGGTGTTGCATGTTATATAGACACACTATCCAATACACAATACAAGGTCCGGAAAGGTTGAATTGACGTTTGAGGGCCCTGTTGTTTTGCGTTCCACGTCCCGGAGGCGTGAACAGTTTTGCTATTTTGAGTAAACCAAGCAGCAATTGGCCATGCCCCCAGGTCTTAAAGGGATAGTTCAGATTTTTTTAACTTAAGTTGTATGAAATACTTGCCATTAATATAGTGGTTGCAACTGTATTAATTGATTGCCCGAGTCCCGTGGTGGGAGTTCTGCTCTGGTTTTGGTCAATATTAAGTAGTTCCGGTCATTTTGTGGGGGGCACTGGGGCCACGCAGTAAAAGTAAATTAATTCACAAAACGAACGTAATTTGTATTGTTGACCTATTTGTAAAATATTAGCGCGACTTTCGTTCAACTTTGACCCCTCTATCACATGGAACTATTTTTTGGGCGTAGTGATATGGACACAAAAAACATAGTTCTGTGTGATAGAGGGGTAAAAAAAATAATGAACGTCTGTAAAGTTTTGTCTGTAAAGAGTATTGTGTAATTTAACCCATTTTGGGTGGGAAACCCTTTTGGTGTTTTAAACATTATGTTATGCTTTAGCTATTGAAAAATAGCAGATCTACAAGCTCATAGCACGCCACTCGGTGGCGCGCTATGAGCTTGTAGATCTTGGGACACGATCGTAGTTGAAGTTGAATATTCTGTCTGTGACTGTACTTCAAAGGTAAACAAATATGACAAAAAGGCGGGGCGAGTGGCTGAAGGCAGCCATGAATGAGTCAACTATGAATCCGTTTTGTAAATCAGTTTTTTTCATTGCTTGAAAGTGAATCTTCATTTCACTGCTGAAACCTTTTGTGTGTGTGTGTGTGTCTGTGTCTGTGTCTGTGTCTGTGCGTGCATGTTTGTGTATGTGCGCATGTGTGGCTGCGCGTGCCACAATATCAGATTGGCACTGCAGTAGAGCCAGGAGGAGGTGGTGTGCTGTGTTGGCTGAGACTGTAGGATGGGGGGGGGGACTAATTCCTGCTCTAACCCACTACACCACCACTGGGACAGAGGGGGGGGGGGGGGGGGGGGGGGGGGGGGATGGGGGGGCAAATTCACGCCAAGCCGCCCCCGTGAGGTGGTCGTGCTTCGAAGTCTCCACGCCTGGGTAAACCCCATCAAAAGCGCATTAGGCCAGCCTCCACCGCTCTCCCCTCCCCGCACCACCACCCCCACAAACACCCAGCACCCCCCTCCCCCTCTCCCCACCGCTATATAATAGTATCTGGTCGCGCCACGCGGCGCCACTGACACACAGCCGGGCCGAAAGGGGAGAGATGATGAATTGCTCCCCTGTTGGTGTTATCCATGATGATAATTATTAATTTTCCCCTCCCTCCCTTCCTCCCCCCCGCTCTGTCGTGAGAAGGTCCAGCGTGTAGCGCTGCCTCCTCCTCCTCCTCCTCCTCCTCGCTGCCAGGAAGACCCCTGTCATCACTTATCAACGACAGAGACCCAGGCCCAAGGCTAAACGCTGATGAAAATAAAAGC
Source organism: Protomyctophum parallelum (assembly GCF_964188405.1). Classification (NCBI taxonomy): domain Eukaryota; kingdom Metazoa; phylum Chordata; class Actinopteri; order Myctophiformes; family Myctophidae; genus Protomyctophum; species Protomyctophum parallelum. Next base: position 48,167,399 of record NC_139699.1, on the reverse strand, counting down.
CGCTCATTTGATTTGTCCCATTTACACCAGTGTGTGTGTGCGCGCGCGTGTCTGTGCGTGTGTGCGTGTGCATGTGTGTGGGTGTGTGTGCGCGTGTGTGCGCACACACACACACACACACATGTGTGGGAGAGACTACTGTGTGTATTTACTCTCCCTTTTCCTTAACTCCCTCTCTCTCTCATCCTCCCTCTCTTTCCCTCCCTCTCTCCCCAATGCCAGCTTGTGGAGACTGTGTGTTTTTATGTTGTGTGTTTCCCCCCCTCCCTCTCATGCCAGGTTACAGAGGCCCTGGCGTTAGGGTTAGGGTCACACTAGGCCCTAACCCAGGTTACAGAGGCCCCTGGTGTTGGGGTTAGGGTCACACTAGGCCCTAACCCAGGTTACAGAGGCCCCTGGTGTTAGGTTTAGGGTCACACTAGGCCCTAACCCAGGTTACAGAGGCCCCTGGTTTTGGGTATTGGGGTCACACTTGTGTCCAGTAGTATAGTTGAGAAAAGTGTAACTAAGTCTGTAAGTGACTGAAAGTATTATTATTTTTGAGGGGCGCTAGCCCAGCTTTGTGTTTGTGTGTATACCCCATAGCGATGATTTGATTGGCTGAGCACCCCATAGTGATGATTTGATTGGCTGAGCACCCCATAGCGATGATTTCATTGGCTGAGCACCCCATAGCGATGATTTAATTGGCTGAGCACCCCATAGCGATGATTTCATTGGCTGGGCAAAGTACGTATTGAGGATAAAAAGTGAAGAATTGTAATTTACCGGAATGAGATAATGTATGAAACTCAGTGAAACTATTTTCTTCACTTCTTTTTTTTAAACTGTGGGACGGTCTTTCCCCAGCGTGGATACGTTCGTCACTGGTGTCTCTTAAGATCAAATCAAATCAAAGTGTATTTGTATATTTGCACATTTACATTGACCGAAGACAAACCAAAGTGCTGAACATTGCATGTAAACAAAAACAAAGCAACAACAGGAGCATGTAAAGAAAGAAAACAAAGCAACAAGTGAGAGCAGAAGTATATACATACGTGGTATAAGAAGGGTTTGTGCGTTATCAGACAACATTAAAAGCCAGGGAGAAAAAGTGGGTCTTTAGGAGAGATTTAAAGGACCTATAACATAAAATTCTACTTTTTCAATTTCTTTTCTGTTTTTGGGCCTCCCATATGTGTTTTCTATCCCCACAAATAACTAATTTTGAACAATCAGGCTTTCATATCATATAGATGGTTTCATGGAAATTGCTCTCAGGAACAGCTCAACTGATTTTGTCCTCATTGTGATGTCATCAATGTCACCCTATTTTGTATAATAATAATATATATAATAATATATAATATAATAATCCTCCTTCTTCAGTCTTCAGTTTAAAATGTGCATTTCCACTTTGTTTACAATGTCCACCATTGTTGATTTTCCAAGCTGGCATGGAATGGAAACAAACCTGGTTTTATCTAGCATCAGTATTATAATGACTCAAATATTACATTTTTGGGCTTTGAAAACGAGCAATAATAAATTGAAATCAATTCTAAAGCGAACTGGGAGCCGGTGTAGGGAAGGACAGGTGTAATATGATCGCTTAAGATGACTTAACCGACTGAAACTCTTGTCGCATAGTTTACAGTGGAATGTTTTTTCTCCAGTGTATACGCTGGTGTGTCTTCAGATGACCTTAAAACAGACTGAAGTCTTCTCACACTGTTTACTGCTGTGGGGTTTCTTGCCTGTGTAAGATGGCTGTTGTCTCTTTTCTTCTGGTTGAGTTAACGTCTTGGTAAACTGTTGATGGGTGTAGAATCTAGATCATCTGGATGGGTCATTGTCAAGGCTTTTGCTCTACATAGATTGTGATAGAACGGAATATAGTCTCTCACACTAAAGATGGGTGTCCGCCTGTCCGGCACTGTCTGCACTCATTTTCACACTTTATATGGCTTTTCTGTCGTCTCACACACACATTGGGCCATATTCAGACCGCAGCAAGCAAGGTGCTACCTAGGTGATAATTCCCATAGACAGCCCATTCATCCAAACAGAAAAGATTCATTATATTAAAAAAACGTCAAAATCATCAACATTGCAGCTGTAGGGAAAGCTTGAATTATCCTCTTTCAATCTGTAAAGTGTTTGTTTCATAAACATCCACCGTAGTCATTTTATGAGCGCTCGTAGAATATCACTCAACGGCCCACGTTACTGCGTACCACCTGTTTTGAATGTGCACATAATGCAGGAGGCAGCAGGAGGTTGCTTTACTGATAACGAGCGCTTCCAAACTCTGATACTTAGAAAATAATCATCTTCAAGGAATTAGCTCATAACATGTCTACGGTGGATTTTTATTAACTACAGATTGAAAGAGGTTATTTCAAGCTTTTCCCTACAGCTGCAATGTTGGTGATTTTGACGTTGTTTAATATAATTAGAGAGGACTTTTCTGTTTGGATGAATGGGCTCTATATGGGAAGTGTCACCTAGGTATCACCTTGCTGGCAAGATGGCTGCAGTCTGAATATGGCCAATTGCTAACACTGTTGATTTGTGTCCTGAACATGGCATGTTCTACACCAGACCTGGGCATTGTAAGGCCCGCGGGCCAAATACGGCCCGCCGGCTGACTCTGACCGGCCCGTGAAAGATTACTTGATAATCCCATTATCCGAAAATAAAACATACTTTCTAATTACCTTATGGGTGGACTAAAACCGCATCGCTTTTATTTTGAAGCCCATGCATTCTCACAGTTCACACAATCTGCACATCAACTGTGCACATGAATTGCGTGTGTCTTTCTTCCTTCACCCCCCTCATATGCGTTATTGTTGACTACGTCGGTGAATGCAAATAGCCATGAAGCATGCAGCTCCACAACACGGTAGGCGCAGGCGCATGCTTTGATTACCAAACTTCCTTTCAGGAGGACAAGTTAAATCCCATTATGCTTCATTGCTTTATTTAACCCGCCTCGCCAATAAAGTTAAGATGTTTTAAGATGCTGCCGCATGGCGTTGTTGCGCCCAGAATGTGGCATGCTTCTGAAGTTCAGACAGCTTGGGCGATGCGCCGTGAGCTTGTGGATCGTCTGTTTTCAGCACACGAGTCGATCGACACCGTTGTACTAACAAGTAAATCTGGCAGAACGAACGTGCACACATCAACATACAGCGCCTGCCAGGCTGCCAAGTCTCAACAATACCATTACTGGTTGGCTTATTATTGTTTTCAGAACGTCGTTGTTTAATGGTTGCGATAGTAAGCAGCGCACCATGGGTTGTGAAAGTGGCACCTCCAGTGTCCTCCGAATGGAACTATTAAGAGAGCTACCTCTAATGTTCTCATTGTTAAAAGACAATGCTAGTATTTACAGGACTTGTAACTTAAACAAAAACATAGTTTTCAACTGGGAAAGGAAACGTCTCAAGCCTGCAAGAGTGCAAAAAATCACACCCATGTGAAGTGAGGGGTGCTCTTATTGTACATCATCATGATGTAAAATAGTCACTCTGCCTATAATTTGAGTCAAATGTTTCACATTTAGTTTACCATTGCTTTGCAAAACAATGCCATTTACTGCTATTTATATAGAAATAAAATTGATATTATGCATAATTAAGTTCAGCCTTTTTGCCCGGCCCTCCAAAATATTTTCTGTTTCTCATTTGGCCCCTTGGGAAAAATAATTGCCCACCCCTGTTCTACACCCACTGCAAGGTGAAAAAGTTGCAACATGATAACTGAGAATGGCAACTGAACACATATTTATTTACGAACAGAACTAAATATGATTTAAAAAGAATCACACTTGTGTGAAGTGAGGGCCCCTCAAAAATCACACTTGTGTGAAGTGAGGGCCCCTCAAAAATCACACTTGTGTGAAGTGAGGGCCCCTCAAAAATCACACTTGTGTGAAGTGAGGGCCCCTCAAAACTCACACTTGTGTGAAGTGAGGGCCCCTCAAAAATCACACTTGTGTGAAGTAAGGGGCACCCACTGTATTTATATCGGCCACATGACGTCTTACGTGTTACGTCGTCATTTTGTGCCATAAACAAACATTAAAGTCCATAGACTTGGCTGGCAAACGATTTACGTCACAAGTGCTCTTTTGCAGTGTATGCAGTGTAGAGTACATTGCAGTGTAGAGTACATTCCAGTGTAAAGTACAGTGTAGGCACTGGGTAGTAATTTGAGTAAAAGGACAACACACTTCTCACTATTCTCAGTTTTCCGTGAATATGAATTCTCTTCATTGATGAATGTTTGTTTTCCCAGCAGGATGGAATGGCCATGTTTTATTAGAGATCATGAAAGCCATTGTTAAGTCTTATCGTATGGACCTACAGGATTAAATGTATACAGTCTTCTCCTCCACTCTCCACAAATCACAAGCTTTAACAGACACACACATTGTGCAGTCCAAACTAGAGGGGCGGTCAGGAACGAGACGAAGTCGAGCTCCGCAAGCATCACTGAAGTGGCAATAATCACGTTAAACCACACCCTCAAGTGTATTATTGCAATTATACAACAGTTACCCTTAACACTAAGAAATGTCCCAAGAAACTAGCTAGCCTAGCCATAGAGTGGCGCGCTACGAGCTTGTAGGTCTGCTATTTATTTATTTTAATCAAAGAACGACTGACATAGAAACATAGCTTTTTCAGAAAACTGTCAGGATGTAGAAGACATTTTTTAGAATCTGATCTCAGGTCAAAATGGGTTAAACTTCCTGCCTTTCTACGCCACCCTGTCTATAAATAAATCACACCCATGTGAAGTGAGGGGCGCTCCTATTATCATACAACATAATGTTTGTTTAAGCAACGGGTGCTAATGTTTGTTTTAGTCCTCAACACACATTACATTTCTCTTTATTGTCTATGAGGCGTTTTCTTAAACAAGCATCGTTGAAAGACAAACATTAAATTTGTATATAGGAAAAAATCACACCTGTTTGAAGTGAGGGGCGCTCTTATTATCATACATCATAATGCATCACATTCCGTGCTCAGCCAATCAAAGCATAGTGGCATTCCGTCTTCATGTTTCTGTCCTCACTTTTGTCTTCAATGCTAATGTTTACACGAAAAGCTGGGCATTGGAGTGGCTAGTGCCCCTCAAAAAAGGAAACCTTTTCTAAAGACCAGGCATAAATGGGACACAGACAGAGATCTCCATATATGGGTATAAAAGGGAAACACACAGGTGGCCCGGGTACACTGACAAGGCCCTAGTGTCACTATGACTCCGATCGGCGATGTAGATGTGAGGGCCTCGTAGCTGCCTGAAACTCAGTGTATGATATATAATAAAGCTCAATGCCAAGAAAAGAAAGGTAATGACAGTCAACACCGAGGACAAAACCATTGCCACTGCAGAGGGGACGGTGCTCGAGTGAGTCGAGGACTTCAAGTACCTCCTCAGGGCCTGGACTGCCTCAACTGAACAGGATCTGAAGGTTCGGAGAGCACTTACCTGGAAAGCATCGCACGGGATGAGGAGAGTGTGGAAATCAGATATGGGAGAAGACCTTAAGAGGCGGCTGTTCATAGCTACTGTGGAGTCAGTACCGCTGTATGAGGCCGAGACATGGACCCTCACAGTACAACAGGAAGAAGCCCTGGATGGAGTCTACACAAGAATGCTACGAATGGCACTAGGCGTCACATGGACGGACCACATCAGAAATGTGGACCTACCACGGGTCACGGACAAAGTCAGAGAGAGAAGGATGAGGCTGGCAGGGCACTGCGTCAGGCACCCAGAACTTGAGGCAAGTAAATTGACCCAGCCAACCCAGAGCAGCTCATTGGCCTTGTGGTTAGAGTGTCCGCCCTGAAACTGGGAGGTCGGGTTCAATCCCCGGCCGGGTCATACCAAAGACTGTAAAATGGGACCCAGTAAGTCCCTGCGACATACTAGCGTCATGTCCAGGGGGTGTACTTGTACATCAAGCTGCCTCACGCTACAGAAACAGGAGATAGGCTCCTGCCCTATTGGCCTCATGGCTCGGCAAGGCTACAACCCAGAGCAAAGCCAGGAGGGGAAAGAAGCGTACCACCTATGTAGACGTGCTGCGGCACGACAGCTTGGCTGACGACACTGAAGAGCTCAAGAACCTGATGTTGGATAGGAAATTGTGGAGGACAGCGATCCAGGAATCCCGAGTTGGTGTTGGCTAGACCTCACTCTCGCAGCAAATAATCATACTATAATTCTAACAATGTCTGTGTGTGTGTGTGAGTGTGTGTGTGTGTCAGAAACACCGCATTATCTCCTCATTGCCTGCACCAATCGCTCCCACTTTTCACACAGGCATTGACCATATGAATATGGAGGGCGTAACGAAGCCCTTTTTTCGATTTGACACATTAATGATTATTAATGAATGTATTAGTGAATAAAAAACGCACCCGGGTGCAGCAAATATCTCACAACGGGTAAGGGCTAGTATAATAAAGACACCATGCGCGTGCGCGCTCATAAGTTAATAGTTACGATTGCTGTTTAGCCTGTAAGTGAAGTATGTCTGAAGTCTTATATTATCGCAGTGATTTTTACAACATCAAGATGTTAAGAAGCGTCATTTCATTCTCCTATCCAGCGTAAAACAAAGACCTTGAAACTTAAGGATAAGTTGTATTGATCCCCAAAGGGAAATTCAGGAGCTGCATTACAGGAGTTAGCTTGCGATGAATGGCAATGACCTGGTGCAGTGTCTATGTCAATCTGCATGAATGGGGTAAAACCACATCAATGCACAAACCTGGCAGGTTTACACAACAGGCACGTTTACTTACTCATTGGTCTTTGCGAGTTTCACTTTTCGGGGAGAGAACTGACTTTTAATTGCTCCAGCGTGAGCGACTCCTTGGGGCATGCAGTGGTATCAATCAATCTCGCTTACGAGGTCTTGTCAAAGACACGCCAACGGAGATGAGATGGGTCTCTGCCTCTCCGGTTGAGAGCGGGGTGAATCCCGCTCTGCCTGACGTGTAATTATGGCTAATTTCCTAATTACCTTACCGCCGAACGTCCTGTATAGCGTTCATTAAAAGCCGTAATTGCATTGGGCTGACACGCTCCTTTATCCACTTTCAGTACCCTCGTTTCCTCCCCACTTCAGCTGGGCCGTATAGTGTCGTCTCCTCTGCCGGTCGGTGTCGATAAAGGCTGATCGGCTCGGCGTGAGGAACGCATGGGGGGTCGCCGACTGTTCTGTGATTCACGAAGTATGCGTGTTTGTTGGTACAGTATACGTGTTGGTACAGTTACAGTATACATGTTGGTACTGTGTGTGTGTGTATATATATATATATATATATATATATATATATATGCCTCTTTATAGAGTCCATGGATGCGAATTAACACAACACGGTACACAAAGTCCTTTTTGAGTGGTGCAACCACTCCAAGGAACAGCAATGTCCGTGTTCACCTATGCACCTATGTGACGTTAACCTACCTATGTGGCTATGAGCACCAGTATGACTATGAGTACCAGTAGGGGCGCTGTTTTGCCAGAAACGGAGAGAGAGAGAGAGATAGTGCTGCACTGTTGCCTGCTAAAGCAAACATGCTTGCGACAAAAGTACAGAAGATTGTATAGACCGTATAAATAATGGTTATAATAACTATATAACTGTAGGCTATTATGAATATACAGTATTTAAGCGTTGTGTGGTTCTACATTATGAATACGAGCCAATAACCAAATAAGCCAGAACACACAAGCGTAAAAACTCAACAGCACAGCTAAGTGTCTCGCCTTTTCTCTCTGTCTACCTCTCTTCCCCCCCCCCCACCCCCCATCCATCTCTCTCTCTGCACCCCCCTCTCATGATCACCCTCTCTCCCACTCACCTTTCTTGTCCTGCCCCCCCCCCCTCTCCCCCTCTCTCTCTCTCTTTTTCTCGTTTCCCTGCCTTGCATTGATTCCGCTCCTCTTTTGTCTGCAGGAGCCGGCCTCCAAGTTGTCAGCTGCGGCAGGATTAAAAGCTATTAGTTCTGCATCATTGCCACTACAAGTGTGCTCCCCACGATTGATAGAGTGCCTCTCTTCCTCTGGTAGGAGGGGGTGGGGTGGGGGGGTGTGTATGGAGGGGCAGGGAGAATTATGTGGAAAAAAAGGCACACGTTGGTGGGGGTTGTTTTTTTTTTTACCTCATATGACAGTCAGGCTCCAGGCACTCTGGCCCTGGATTTTGTTTTGCAATTTGTTTTAGTTTGTGGGGAACTGTTTTTCGCCCAAGTGTGTTCATGGTTTATGGAGAGAATTCTTTGCCTGAAGATGGTAGTTTCTTTTGTGTGCAAAAGAGCGACTGAATGCACAGGCTGGGGGGCATCTGTCTTCTGCTTTTGATTAGCTACTGTATGTGCTGGAGACGAAAGCCGGAGGTTTTGGTCGGAGCGGGCCCACTAAAGTTATTGTAATTACGTTGAGGTAGTATCGCTAATTTCAAATGGAACTGGATGAAAAGGTGTTTTATTAACAGATTACGCTGACAGAAGTTTGTTTAGATGACAGTGAAACTCGGCAGCATGCATGTACAATATGCACTCCTTTTTATATTCCTGTGAAGTGTTTTTTTCCATTTCTATTTCACAAAGATAGGCATTATTGTTCCTGCAGACCATGCAAAACCTTTTTTATGTCTATTCCAAAGGCAATGCTGAGTACTTTACACTGCTAGGAGACCCCCCATCAATCCACCAAAAAAAGCTAATTTAATGTAACACGCCGTTTTTGTCAGTCAGCAGAATTTCATTATTCTGTCCGTTGACAAGTCACTGAGATGTGAGTGGAAGCGCTGTGGACTAAAGTATTGACTCAGCCCAATGTTAGACTGCAGGTATCACCTAGTGTTTTAAATGGACTGTATACTTACTACCAATAGAATACCACTCTACAGGGGGACGGTGGCACAGTCGGTAGTGCTGTCGCCTCACAGCTAGAAGGTCCTGGGTTCGATTCCCGCTCGGGACGCTGTGGGTGATGGCGGCGTGTTTCCTCCTCCGCGTCATCAGTGCCCATACCCGAGGCGGGGTTGGCGAAAGGGCCTTTCTGTGTGGAGATTGCATGTTCTCCCCGTGTCCTCCTAGGGTAGGTATACCCTCACACAAAACATGCAGTAATCCTGGTCTCTAAACTGCAGGGGCGCAGCACACTCGGGCATGAAGGAAGCAAGCGAGTTATGCCTGTTCAAAGGTTTCATTTTCAAAAAATTGCTATAGCGCCCCCCCTTTGGCCAATTGGAGTAAGACTGCTTTCAGCGCTATTTGACATGACCCTCTACCATACTGTAAAGTGTCATAAGCAAATGACGCTGCATGTATGTATTAGAGGCAGAAGAAGAATTTTCACAAATCAGCAATTTTCACAAATCAGCAATTTTCATTGGCTCATAAAAACTTAGTTTTTTCACTTAAGAAAAATGTACTACGATTTTTTTGTCCGTATAGGTCCAAAGTTCACGTGTAGAAGTTTTTGTGCATTTTGATCAAAGATCCTGGGAGGAGATACATTTTAACAGTTTTTCATATATTTCAAAATGGCAGGTGATGTAAAGGTCAGAGGTCAAAAGTCAACACGAAAGTTCGGCATGTCATTGCCAACGGTCAAACGGTTCATGAGCTATGCACGTTCAAAGTTTGCAGTTTTAATTGAGTGCTATAGCGCCACCATTTGGCCAATCGTCTTGGGCTTCGCATAGTCACCGTTTGGCATGGCCCTCTACCAGATTACTGTGTTTCGCGAAAACCGACTGCACGGTTCAGCCAGAACAGCTATTTTTGGCGGAAGAAGAAGAAAAAAAAATACAAAAACAATAATTGACCAAAGTCACTTCTTGGTCCCCTAATAAATCTGCACCTCTTCATCACACAGCTCCAGTAGCCAATGGCCTGCAATTCCACCTCTTATGTTGAAAAACTCCATGGATTTATCAATGTGATTTGTGTGTTTGGTGTAATTAATCTTCGTTTTCACTCACTCTTTGTGAACTCAATACTGCCACCATCTGGCGGAGTCAGGTTAAGCTTTAGTAGCCTATCTTACTAACTTACTAAGTCACTTATGGTGTTCTCTGTCCCCTGTCACACCTTGCCCACTCACCATATATTAAACCTATATAACATGAATGTATAGCTTAGTGTAAAAAACAAGTTTAATTGGTAGTATTTACCTATATCTCTCTATTTAGTTTGCCTGCATATATGTAAACCTCCCCTACATCCCGCTTCCATCCCACTCTGTGTGTCAGCGTTCCAGTTTAGCCAAACAAGTCTGGGGTTTTTTCTGTACTGTCACACTCTAACATGCCCCTCATATTTCATTCCCAGGCGATTGTCGGCTACTTTGACATTTTCTTCGACAAGGGCTGCTGCAACAAGGTAAGCAGTGGCGACTGGCGAGAACAGCCAAACCGTTTAACGGAAACACAATCACGTTCACGCTTTGGCGTGTTTCTCCTTTCCCTCGGGTGTTGCTCGGCAAATCGATGGGCGTCTGAGCCGAGTGCTGATGTCAGCGTTTACGCCACAGAAGCTGGCCACTCAGAACAGGCAATGTCAAGCTCTCTGAGCAAAGCGTAGACATGTCTGTTAATTGCACTCGCTACCGACTCAAGCACCACCCTATGAACGTGACATGAAAATTATGCCCTATAAGGAAAATGTAGATGGTGCTGTACAATACATGCATGTTGTAATGATCGGTCTACCTCATAGTCAGTGTGGAACTATATTTTGTAGGCTGTAATAACAGAACTGTAGTAACAGTCTAATCGTAAAACATGTGGCACGCCATGAACATAATTCTTTTCCCGATGTTGAACAAACTGTCTGGTTGGTCTTGAAATAAAAAAAATAGGCACATACGTTTGATATAAAAATAAAAAAGCAGCAAAATTCGCCACAACTGGAACCCTTTTTGGTGTTTTAAGCATTATGTTATACTTTAGCTATTGAAAAATAGCAGATCTACAAGCTCATAGCGCGCCACCGAGTGGCGCGCTACGAGCTTGTAGGTCTGCTATTTTTTTTAAATCGTGAAAATGCGGCACAAATCTTTGAATATAATTCTTTCAGAAGACTTTTTTTTTATTATTATTCGAAGTCGGACCTAAATGGGTTAACTTGTATGGGGAGGGGGGGGAACAGCAACAAGGTTGTGTCATGAAACCATGTGACTCCCATTGGAAATGCATTGAGGTGCCCTGCATGCCACGCAGAAAAGACACAGTGTGTCTTAGAGGTGTGAATGAGGCATTATGCCATTATTGATACCTCCCCACAACAGTTTAGGCTTGACGTGTTTTGTTTGTTTTGACCCGGCAGGTGATGTTCTCAACCGGGCCTCAGGTCACCAAGACTCACTGGAAACAGACCGTCTTTCTTCTGGAGACTCCCATCCCTGTTCAGGCAGGTCAGTATACCAAACACAACCATCCCCGTCCAGTCAGTACTTGCATGAGGGACCTGGTTTAGAATGTCGGGGTAGGACCAGGGGGGCAGTCAGCCAGATATTTCGTGAAGCCTCATTTGAAATCGGTAGTTCATATAATGGCCTGTTGTGGCGCTGGACCGGACCCAAAAAGCCCCATAGCTCCATAGAGGCCCATGTATTTTGGCCCAACTTCACCTAGACTGTATTACCTTAATAAACATGGTCATGAATACTTTCTTCTTCCAGTCACTAGTTTAAAGTCTCATTTCTAATGTCATAATATTCTTTTTGGAAAATTATGGTCCCATTAATTAAAAAAATGACCATAAAGAAAAAAAACCATCGCGTATGTTCTGAGGGGCGTGGCTACCATTACAGTCTATGATCGGGATTCCCCTCCCACTCGAGTCAAAATAAAAACCAACGGAGAAGAAGGGGGGAAGTCCCGCCTCGTTGTCTGGGCAGCCAATGACCAGCTGGTATACAAAACGGAGCCAGCCAATGGCCAGCTGGTACCAAAGATGGCGACTTACATCAGGAATTAGCATATTATTACAGGCTTCATTTTACGTTCATGTTAGACCCGGGGAACGCTTTGTCCATATTTTTTACAGTCTATGGGTAGGACATGAAGATTACAGTTATAGTGCAGTTTTAAATGCCAGACCTTGTTTTCGGCACAAATCCTAAACCTAATGGTAAAAAAGCACCGGTAATCTGACACAAGCATAAATGCATGAAGAACATTATTCTTCAGAACGCCAGGTTATAGCGCCACCAGGAGGTCGACTTTTGTAAAAAAAGAAAATTTGCTTTTACTCCTCCATATTTGGTCCAAAAATCATTACACAGTATCTCTATAGTCATGTGCTCAACACAGATCTGTCCGATATTTCATATTCCATCCTGATTGGCTAACATTGGCATTCAAACTTTGCAGGACTGGCCCATTTTGACCCAAAAAGCCTCAAATCATGAACGCAGCGTGCAATTTATGTGAAATCTTTCACGCACTTTCCTACAAGGCTGATAAATGAGGAATATATCCCACTCTTTTCACATTGGCCTGTTATAGCGCCACCAACAGGTGGAATTCTTTGCAAAACACATTTTTGGAACAAAATGCCTCAAATCATCCAATTTCTATGAAAGGCATAAAGAACAAATGTGCCATTTGTCCTTTTCACATTGGCCTATTATAGCGCCAGCAGGAGGCCACAAGCTGACCTGCCCTGGTGGAGACCTAGTTAACAACTTAAAGCGTATATTCTTTATTATTTTTTTGACGGGACAAAGCTCATTAATCAACATGTCAGTTTTCACATCAATGTAAATGGGCCAGAGTTAGCCGAAGCTAAATTTCATCTGTAGTCCCTGGGCAGGCTCTTAAAAAAATGAATGATAAAAAGAAGGACAAAGTGTAGTGTGCCTGCACACAACACCATGCGTTGATGCCATGTGTGCATATGTGCAAGCACCCAACACTACGTCCATACAAAAACACAATACAATACAGATAAAAGAAAGACAAAGTGTAGTGTGCCTGCACACAACACCATCTGACGTTAAGCGGTGCCCAAAAGTTATAGATCACAAAGGCTTTACAGGTAGAGCACATGACATGGCCCTAAAGAAATATATAATTTTAATATAAAAAACTATTTTTGCATCTGCCGCTTGAGATGACCTGAGATGACTTGATTGATTGACATAAAATAGGGCCTGTCAGCTCAAACACACAATGCAATAGTGTGCGTACAATCATCAGTAGCAAAGTGAAATACCAAAAATAAAAACCCTACCATTTCCATTTCCCCCCCTCTATATGTGTGTGTGTGTGTGTGTGTGTGTGTGTGTGTGTGTGTGTGTTTCGATGTGCAGGGCGTTGCTGAAAATGAGCACCTGTGCTCAGCTACTTCCCTGGGTAAATAAAAAACAAATAATAATAATAAATAAAGGTACCTTTCAAAACCTATAGAAGTCAGCCTGGTACAGACGAAGGGGACACCACTGTATGTAGCCTCAATTACATTTTGTAACTATTTTCTGCAATGGGATGATAGTTTTATTTGGTGGGTACAGCTGGTCGTTTTGAAAGTAGCTCTGAAGTAAAAAAAAGTGTGGGCAGCCCTGGTATAGATGAATATATATATATATATATATATATATATATTCATTCCGTGGGTAAATCCCTGTAGGCTACCCACATATTTGTAAATATATATATTATATATAATATATATATATTAATGCTGTCAAAGTTAACGCGTTATTAATGCATTAACGCAACACCTTATTAACGGCACTAATTTTTTTTTATCGCATTAACGCAAAAAAAAATCACAGCGATTGGCAGGTGGGATGTTGAGGAATATTGGTTACTGCAATGCACTCCCTTCCTTGTTAGCCTGTTAGGATGTTTTAAGTGGAGTAACAGGCAGCCTTCCATTTACATTTCACAAAGGTTTTGCTCGTGTCGTACGCTCCAGTCCAAAAAGAAACCTGTGCAATTCATCCATTCCAGAGCAAAAGTAAAACCCCCGCTGTTAATGTTGCATCGCATTGTAAACAGCTGTGCCTCGTTATAGCCACACACGTTTCTAACTTGCGGTCACAGTCGTGATACTTTTCAGTTGTGTGGTACTTTTAAATGGATTTAACTGTAACAGAAAGTTTTATCCAGACAAGTATCCACAGTCGGACAGTCCCATCTCCCAGTCACGGAGCTGGGCCTGACACACAGAGAGACGAGTCGAGAGCAGCACAGACCAGCTAGCAGTAGCTGCTAGAAGCTAGAGGTGTTGCCAGTATAACTCTATGGCAGAAACAAGCAACCTAGGTCTATACAAAATAAGCCAAAAATAAGCAACACTGGTCGTTTCTGGCCAGTGTTGCCACATCTGCTGTTTATAAGAGATTTTGGGATTATCTTTGTAGATTGAAAAAATATTGGGGGTCCTTTGCTCTTGGCATGAAAATGTTTGAGAACCACTGCTCTAAAACAATATTAGACAAAGTTTGAGCCACAAACACATTGCTCTCTCTCTTCTCCTTTTGTATAAATTAAATAGGCCTATTCATGATTCTGCTTATAGAGAAGATGCCCATGTTAGTTTGTTTTATGGAAACAGTTGTTTGTGTTGAATTTGCCAATTGCACAGAATTATTCAAAAGAGAGAAAATGGGCAAGCCATAAAATAATGCACATTGCACTTTTGCACATTTGCCATTTTCATAATGTGGCCCACATGTTCAGCTATTTGAGTATCCCTGGTTTACTGTGTCAGAAAAGGACACCAAACTCACAGTTTGCAAGGTGTGTGATTTCACAACGCTGTGATCGGTATCGGCAGTTACTGCTTCCAGTGATCGGTCCCAAAAAAACAGATCGGAGCATCTCTACAATACACCGTTTTCTTTCAGTTCAACATTGAATTTAAAGCAAAAAGGTTTTTGCCATTAATTGCGCGATTAACTACACAAATCATGCGATTAATCGCGATTAAAAATGTTAATCGCCTGACAGCACTAATATATATATATAAATATATATATAGAATATTAGTGGTCCATGACATGAAAATGTTTGAGAACCACTGCTCTAAAACAACATTGGACAATGATGTTTGACAGTCAGCAATATTGTTGCTTATTCTAGATTTATTTTCTGACTTTTTCGGATTTTCTGACTTGATCTGGCCTGTTAACATTTTCATAGACCTGGTTGCTTGTTTCCCTCTCAGTCAATGTGGCAACCCTGGTCAATGCCGTGTTGACTGTTGTGGTTCTGTATGATGATTTAGCTTAGCACACAACAGCTAGGAGGATGCAGCAGGCTGATGCCGTCATGTTTAACAGTATTTTGCGCAATTTATGTCCCCGAATTTATGGATATGGACTTATGGCTCCATCGCTGCATCTTTCTTTAGTAGAAGTAGAAATGTAACCTGTTGCTGACTGTTTACCTCCCTCTCACACACGCGCGCACACACACACACACACACACACACACACACACACACACAGCTGACGTCCTCTGCCACCGACGTCAGCTGTTCATTTATCTCCTTATTCATACACGCTTTGAGCTGAGAGAAGCTATAAAGCGCCTTTTAAATATGACAATGCTGTATATATATCAGCTGCACAGTTCAGGCAAGTGTCTGTGGCATATTTAACTTTACCAAAATAGGTTTGACAGCTTAAATCCTCGCGGCAGTGTTGTGTGTGTGTGGGACACGGGGTAGTGTTGTGTGTGTGTGTGTGTGTGTGTGTGTGTGTGTGTGTGTGTGTGCGTGCAATCAGAAGTACTGGCAGTAGCTAAATAACAAACGCGATCTGTTTAATCGTAGTAGTTAGGCACAGACCAAGTACTTTCTAAGAACAATGTTAATGTAACTAAGACATTCGCTGAGCGAGCTATATTTTAAATGCAGAGATTTAGAAGGAATAAGCGAAATGGTGAGGCGACTTTCTCTGCGGAGTGCGTAGTGGGAGATCCATAGGGGAGATCAAATTACAACAGCCAAAGAGGGTGGGGGTGGGGGGGGTTGCGAACATCTTTTCATTGGCTAGTGCGCACATCTTTTGCGCCACGTGACAACTTCTCAATTGTATATTAGATATCCATGGTATTTTTCTGTCGCTATCCATAATGGCGCAAAAGTACATTTATGTTTGTTGGCGGTAGAATGGGGTAGAACATCTCTCCTCCTCCTTGTATGGACTATGGACAGCCACGCTGTTTCGCGTTAGACAAAAATAAATCAGCTGGGCCACATGTCCGACCAGCGACCAACGTTAATGTAGGACCGCCACACTGTCGGTAGAAAACATTATTTTGTTTTGGGTGATAGTTGCAGTTTGACCGGATAACTAGTAGCTACTAGTAGGCTAGGCAGCGTGTGGGCTAAATGCTCTCTGTTTACTCTGTCAGTGCGTGTATGTGTGGCACGGAGGAGGAGGCAGTGTGTGTGTGTGTGTGTGTGTGTGTGTGTGTGTGTGTGTGTGTGTGTGTGTGTGTGTGTGTGTGTGTGTGTGTGTGTGTGTGTGTGTGTGTGCGTGTGTCATGACGACCAGCGGGGGTAGTTATTAAGGCAAAGTACCACAAAAGAATCAAACCACTTGGCAAATGGCAACACAACTACAACACAGATTTGTTCTGCGCGGGACGTGAGGGGAACATTGGTTACCGTAATGACTGGAAAATTGCGCAGAGGAAAAGGGGTAAAATGAACTTCTGTGGGAGCCGGTCGTGGGGGCCACGGCCACTGTGGCCGTATGGGCATATACTTTTTCGAGGGGCACACGGCCAATTAAGAGAGGGGCAACGACGGCCATGGCCGCCGTGGAATTCCTGCCCTGGTGACAACAATATGTTGCAATGCATTGTGAGCTTGTAGATCAGCTATTATCGCAGAATGTTCACTTGTCGCTGAATGTGGTAGCCTGGCATGCCAGACTGATATCACTGCGTAGACACATATAGAGATTAGTCTGGAATCTGTGTGGTTATTATTAGATTATTATTAGATAGATATTAGTCTGTGTGGAAGTTGCATTTCCAAGGGGTCAATTAAAAAAAATGCCTATGGTGATAAACCTGCCCCATATTTGCATACTGGTTCCATCTTGGTCCCTCACTACTTTGGCGGGAGTGAATTCCAATCACAACTGAGCAGTATAGAGCGTCGCAGTCCCGCCCCTTTCATGACGACGCCAGGCCCAGGAAATGAATCACAATGCATTTTTCCCATAGACATTTCAAAAAGTATTTATTTAAAGACCTTTTAAGCGTCGTATGAAGCCAACTCGAGTCGTATACACAATATTTTGGACCAAACAAATAATTACATAGAAGAAAAACAACAAAAAAAAGTGTTGTAACCTGCCGTTTTTTTCTACTTTCTAATTATTTGTTTGTTGTCATGATTTGGCTTTGTCCGCAGCGTAAACGTCTTTAAATAAATACTTTCTGAAATGTCTATGAGGAAAATTAACGGAGAATCATTTCCTGGGCCCTGGTAGGGGGCGGGACTGCGGCGCTCTATAGCCAGACCAAATATGCAGAGGGCATTTTATTCCAGGCTATGAATGTCCACCCATATATATATATATATATATATATATATACACACACACACACACACACACACACAAGGTTCTTATGGTGAAAAATATGTATGCTTGCTAGTTGCTATACTCCCTTTGTTTTTTCTTTCTGTATGTTGATCTGAGCATGGCTCCACACACACACACACACACACACACACACACTATGCTCCTCAGCAGGCAATCTGTCTGCTGAGAGGTGATGTAGTCAGAACGGCTGTTATCTGTCACCGATATAGAGAGACAGAGAAGAAGGGATCAAAACAAATCACTGGCAGTCATCAGAGACAGGCATGTAAAACTTCATCTTGATAGCCTCTCGTCTAACCTCTTCCTGAGTCATGACACTTTACCACCGAAGCACTTTGTAACTGACCAATGAAAGCATGTATTGAGTTGTCGTATGAGGCAGGGCTGGGAATATGACAACGTTTTGGTCATCCTGGTGGCTAGAGGGAGCCGGTTAGTATGCTTGTCATATTAGACACAAGCCAGTGTCGATTTGTGCCGCGATTTGTGTCACGATTTAAAAAAATATATATTCAAAAGCTAAAGTATAACATAATGCTTACCGTAATTTCCGGACTATAAGGCGCACCTGAATATAAGCCGCACCGGACTATAAGCCGCAGGTGTTTTAATGTTTAATTACCATATGTAAAGGTTTCCGCACGGTCGCCCCTTTTCCATCCTGCCCCACTATTATACTGATTATATAAAAAGTATTAGCATATTAATTTATCATTGTTAAGTTCACTCTGCATATCCACGGGCATAATAGCATGATGATGCCATTACAAAAAATGGGCTAAATCAGGAGAAATGTGTTTAATAAATCGAAGGCAGTGTAGACTTACTTTGACAACAGCTGTTGTGAATTTTAGCCAATCAGAACGGCAGCTGCAAAGAGCCTGCATGCATGGACCAGCCAATACTCTATCTATGGGACCAGCCATAGATAGATTTAGAAGGCCCCCTAGTGGCCGTTACGTTAGCTCAGAGTCTTAGATGGCTCTGCTTTAGCTGTACAAATCCATAGATAAGCCGCACCGTTGTATAAGCCGCAGGGTTCAAATCATGGGTAAAAAGGTGCGGCTTATAGTCCGGAAATTACGGTAGTTAAAACACCAAAAGGGGTTCCCGTCCAGAATGGGTTAAAAAATCACACCCGTGTGAAGTGATGGGGTGCTGATATATTAAAGTCAAACTCATGTTGATTATAGTGAAGTAATGGTGATGTAAAACAAACGGTGACAAAACAAACATTAAATTCTCTTTATTGTTAATGGCATTTAATGTTTGTGTTAGGGACAAGATGACGTACATTTTCCCTTCATTGTCAATGGTGTTTTTAAAACAAACTTTGAACTAAAAACAAACATTAAACCTGTATATAGGAGGGGCTAGCGCCCCTCAAAAATAAACACATTACCTGTGAGTCTACACATTGACAGTAAACGGATGATTTAAATATAAGAGGAACTTAGCTGCAGAAAGTATTGACCCCCACATTTTGGGTTTAAGGTGTACAGTAGGTCTGTGCAATGTTGATGAAGAAATCATAACAAAATCATGTTTTACCTGGTACAGAAATATAAGCTCTGACGCAACCTAGGCTACATATTATCAAAGATTTATTTATTTGTTCATACTTTTAAAACATTGTGTGCCCATGACGTCTCCAGACATCTTTACCAGACATCTTACCAGACAGTGGCCTTGTGGTTAGACTGTCGGCCCTGAAACTGTGAGGTCAGGGTTCGATCCCCGGCCCAGGGTCATACCGAAGACTGTAAAAATGGGACCCAATGCCTCCCTGCTTGGCACTCGGCATCAAAGGGTTGGATTGGGGGTCAAATTTACTAATCAAATGATTCCCGAGCGCGGCACGGCTGCAGCTCACCGCTCCAAGAGATGGGTCAAATGTGGGGAACAAATTTCACTGAGGTAAAGTGTGTGACTTATAATCACCCCCATGTGGTGTCCAAGACGTCTGGGGACGTCTTTGGGAATTTGTCATTGAAAAAATTATAATAATCGTTTGCCAAATCTGCTAGGCAGTGAATAATCCATGGGAATCTGTTTTGTTAATGTAATAATTGTATTCAGAAATAGTGTTAGTTGATATATATACGGTAGGCCTACATCTTTTTTTTATAATAACACACATAATCGATAGCGTAAATAAGAAGATAATCGCCCTACTTTGTAACAAGCTAACCTCTAACGAGACAACCTCTGCCTGTGATGAAACTGTACGGTACAATCGTCAGTGTTAATTGAACTCACAAGACTGTACAAACACTGTAGCACTGTCGGAAAGCGCCGGGAATCTGCGGAAGATATCGTAATGGGAATCTGTGTGGGGAGGGAGGCCAGGGGTTTAACCCATTCCGGGCGGGAACCCCTTTTGGTGTTTTAAGCATTATGTCATGCTTTAGCTATCGAAAGACAGCAAAGCTACAAGCTCGTAGCGCGGCACTCAGTGCCACGCTACGAGCTTGTAGGTCTGCTATTTTTGAAAGATCGTGAAAATGTGGCGCAAATCTTTGATTGTATGTTCTTTCAGAGCGAACGTTTTTAACTCAAATCTTTGCGTCTGCGAGGTCCCTGGTGCAACATATTTTCCGATGGGGGGTCGGCAGCCAATTACATATAATTTCCGGGGTCCTTGACATGAAAAACGTAGAAACATGAGCTTTTCCAGAAAATGGATTTAGAAGACATTTTGTAGAATCGTCCTCGGGTGTGAATGGGTTAACGTTGTCGAGGGCCGACGTGGGGATGGATGGGGTGTAGGTAGCGGCTGTCCGCTGCCCGGCCCACGTATCAGATAGACGCTACTGTAATAAATGAGCTGAACCCAAGAGGGAGGGAGGGGTGTTGAGCCCCCCCCCCCCCACCCCCCCACCCCACCCTTCCCCCTCACACACCACCACCACCAGCCTTCGGACGATAAGAGACGTCAAGGCGCTGACGGCACTCCGACACTATCGAAACCCACGTCACGATCCGCGGGCGAGATAATACGGTCAGCCGGCCGTGCTCCTCGAGGCTGAGCGTACAGTATGCAGCGCTGTATGCTAACAGTGTGTAAAATCACTGCAGTGTTTTGAGACGGGAGACAGATTTCATTTAGCGATCCGCCACAGAAGGCCCAGCATCTGCTGACAAGTTTGTCCCCTTTCGTTTACTTTAGGGGGGGGGGGGGCTGTGTGTGTGTGTGTGTGTGTGTGTGTGTGTGTGTGTGTGTGTGTGTGTGTGTGTGTGTAAGAGTTTGTGTCCGTGCCTGCGCGCTTTATTCCGTCACAGTGCGTGTGTGAGTGCATGCGTGATTATTCATCTGTGTGAGTGCACACATACGTGCATCTTCTTGCCTGTGCTCTCCCCCCCTCTCTCGCTCTCTCTCTCAAACACACACGCTTCACCACACACTTTTGCGCATGCCCATTTCCCAGCAGGCAAATGGATAGAGCTTTAGTTGAGAGCTCTCTGTGTCTGGATCGGGTCGACTTCCCTCCCTCAGTGACTCCTGCGTTCTGCTGCAGAACCCACACTCAGCCTGTCGTCACTCACAGGCAGCACCGGTGTTGTTTTTGGCAGGACATTTTAGTTTTAGTCGTATAGTCCTCTTGAATGGTTTTCACTTCGTTTCAGTCACATTTTAGTCACCCGGAATGTTTTAGTGTTAGTCTAGTTTTAGTCGACTAAATATCCAGGTAAGCTGCGCATGCTCAGCATCACAGAGTGTTAATTACTTGCGCAGGCAGAGCGCGCAAGTGCTAGTTTCGCCCAGGACGATATTCGATGCGTATCTATGCACCATCCCAGCAAATGACGTAATGACTACTTGTGCCTGATACGGCAGTGGTGCCAGATTACATACATGTATACATACAGTAGGAGCATTACCTTTAATCCTCCCGACACTAAAACATATTGTCATTACGTCACCATCGAAAACCAACTACACTCTGGCATTGGGTCCTTTAATCCACATCTTTATTACGTCATCATTGAGAGCTAGTTATACCAGTTATACCCTGACGTCATATGCTGGGACGGTGCATACGCATCAAAAGTGGCGCAAAGTAACCACAGTATACTGCTATTAAATCAACTTACAAATTACATATACATATTAGGGATGTGTAAATGTGTCCAAAATGAAAATCTATTTGTATAATTCAATATTAACGATGAATCGATTAATCGTTTGGGGGGGGTACTTTATTTTTTATTATTATTAATGAACCCTTAAAGACTGCTAACTGTGAGTGGACGACCCAATTAAGCATTACACTTGTTTACAAGAGGGTTCAATTAATTTGGTTACTAACTCCATCTTTCAAATGAGGACCACTGGTGGTCCCTGGACCAGTGTTGAGCCAATTGATCACCATAGCAACCCCAGCCTAGGCCTGATTAGGTAGATTCCCAACACCTGCTAAATCCTCCAAATCTGTATCTTGATTGGAATCAATCTCCATTCACACTCCTCTCAGTCATGCAGCTTCACAGACACATCCCAGGCACCCTTTGGTAGGCCTATAGCCCTGTCCTGTTTGGATGACAATATTGCCTTTCCAACAGATTTTCTTTTTTTTTCTTTAAGAAAAAAAAAAAAAACGATTATCGATTATTAATTTTCATAATCAATTTACAATTTACAATTTAGGCATTTAGCAGACGCTCTTAATCCAGAGCGACTTACATTTAAGCAAGAACAAAAGCATGGGAATACATCACATAAAAGCATTTATCAATATCATGAAACATGCGTAAGCTAAGAAAGTAACAGTGGAATATCTATTAGGGCCGGGACTAATTGCGATTAATTTAGATTAATTAACTACAGAAAAATTAATCGCGATTAACTAAATTAATGCGATTAATAAATTAATCGCACCTTTTTTTCACCGCGGAACGTTTCTCACTGGGCGCTTTTCTATAGTACTGAAAACTGGAAATAATAAAAAGTCACCCCATTTTGTGTTGCCTAGAACTGGAGGTCTGACAAAAAACAGTAACAATATGAAGTAAGTACAGCTTTGTGATGTCACTGAGATGTACTTGTTACTGTTACTAAAAAAAATTCAGACCTCCAGTTCTAGGCAACACAGAATGGGGTGACTTTTTATTATTATTTCAACAACAGGTATATTAATGACAGTAAAATGTTGAAAATGAGTGGTATCCTGTAGTCACTATTCGTTGATTCACTGGGATACCAAAGAACATTTAAAAAAAAGGTTTCTCGCTGTTCTCGGGTTGAATATTGATATGCGATTAAAATGCGATTAATCTAGATTAATTAATCGCAAAGCCTCTGATTAATTAGATTAATTTTTTTAATCGAGTCCCAGCTCTAATATCTATATAATGAAACTATACATACACTATACATATAAACTATACATATTTACTACTATGCTATACATATGTACTATGGCGTGCTATGACTATATACAATACAATTATAGTGCTGTCTACATAACATGCTATAAGTCTGTGTCAAATGCTATCTAAGCCAACAGAAATGCTATCTAAGGGGTTAGGGTAAGTGCTATGGGCCATGATGGAGTCTGAAAAGGTGGGTTTTCAGGCTACGGCGGAAGATTGGGAGTGATGCTGCAGTTCTGACTGCAATGGGAAGTGCATTCCACAGTTTTGGAGCCAGAAGGGAGAAGAGTTTGGGACGTGTGGAGCGTTGTCCCGGCGTTTTTAGTGAGGGTACTTCCAGTTTCCCTGCGTTGGCTGATCTGAGTGCGCGGGAGGGTTTGTAGGGTACAATCATACTTGTAAGATATGGGGGAGCCATACCTTTGGTTGCTTTGAATGCCAGCATCAGGGTTTTGTATTCTGTGCGGGCAGCGACCGGGAGCCAGTGGAGGGAGCGGAGCAGGGGGGAGACATGTGAGAATTTTGGCTGGTTGAAGACCAAGCGAGCTGCTGCATTTTGGATCAGCTGGAGAGGCTTAAGTGCACATGCTGGTAGGCCAGTAAGGAGGGAGTTACAATAGTCGAGTTTTGACAAGACTGTTGTCTGGATTAGGAGCTGGGCTGATTCCTGGGTGAGGAACGGTCTAATTCGTCGTATGTTATAGAGTGTGAACCTACATGATCGATTTCGGTAACAGTTTCTGCACGTAAGACGTACCTAAACGTCTTAAGGATTAAAACCGAGCTGAGCCTTAAACGTCTAGGGACGTCCTAGCGCATCCTCAATGATACGGGGCGAGATAAGAATATTCAGAATTTTTCCTTCTTTTTTTTTGGCCTGTTCGCCTTTCATCTGCCGTATGCTACGGCCGTATGGGCTCATATTAGCTTGCCGTTGACTTACATGTCAGCGGCGGAAAGAATGACTCGTATCTCCTAATCCAGGGCGCTCTCCGCGGTTATGAATGGATCGATATGCTGGCGCTTCATTTCTGCTCCTCATCCGTCTCTCCTGCAAAATATGAACGCTTTTTGGATCATATATCGTATAAATTAAAATGATCGCAATGTAAGCTAGCAATGTAAAGTCAACTTTTTTTAGTAGATGGTTTCCGGGTCATGGCTTTCAGAGTAAAAGCGCTGAGACAACCCCGGCCACCCAGAGCTCCTATTTTGAAGCACTTCCGGCACTGATAGGGTCCTATTAACGCTAATCAATCAATCAAACCCATCCCTAATACATATACATAGAAACATTTCCTTTAATCCACCCGACACTGATCGACATATACATCCCTATCGAAGGCATTGGGTCCTTTAATCCACATCTTTATTACGTCATCATTTATGGCCTGCTATTGTGAAACAAGCAAGTATGCACTCGACAGAGTGCAGTTCTAGTTGTTTTCTGTATTCTCCACTCATTTCTATTTAGTTCATGATTGTGAATGGCCATTACTGTATGGTACTAACTCCACCCGCAGCCTCCTTGGGTCCACCCCACGACGACTGATGCAGACCTGGGTAGGCAACCCGGCCAGGCGGGGATCTGCTATCCCGAGGAGGGCACCTTTATAGTTATTAATTTAATTTGTGTACCTGAGATTCAGGGTTATATGAGAGCTACACTGTAAGAGAGTGTAACACAAAAAAAACCCACACCACAACAACAAGCGAAATGATCATTCATACTGAGCTAATCACCTGGGTACCAGCTCAGTGGCCTTGTGGTTAGAGTGTCCGCCCTGAGACTGGGAGGTCGGGGTTCGATCCCCGGCCGGGTCATACCAAAGACCCTTAAAAAAATGGGACCCAGTGCCTTCCTGCTTGACACTCGGCATCAAGGGTTGGATTGGGGGTAAGTCCCTGCGACATACTAGCGTCATGTCCAGGTACATCAAGCTGCCTCCCGCTACAGAAACAGGAGATAGGCTCCTGCCGTGGGTGGCACACACTGCCCACGGAGTGGCGCCGAGCTATCCAGGTGGGCATGAGGGGCAACAGGTGCTCTCAACTGGGTTGTTATTGGTTGAGTGTGGCATGCTGCCCATAGACATATAAAGGTAGACGCCCCTTTCGGCTCTGGAGCGTATGTGCTCAATACAAAAAGTCCCGAGATTCCTTGCGAAGCCCCGCGGAAGCATGAGCGTGCGTCACAGAGCGCATGTACGGGTCCCGGAAAAGATGCGCTGTGATTGGCCAGTAGTCACTTAAGAGTGGCAGCATGGGCCCAGGCCGTAGCGTAACGGTCTGGGCACCGGACTGGTGATCCAGTCGCGGTGTGCCGCGGGTTCGACTCCCGGACCCGACACGGCCTTTACCGCATGTCATCCCCCCATCTCTCTCCCGTTTCCTGTCAGCCTACTTTCTATCCCTTAAAAAATCAATAAAGGCGTAAGCCGCAAAAAAAATATCTTTAAAAAATAAAAATAAAGAGTGGCAGCATGGGATCATGAGCACCGAGGAAGAGGAAAAGCTTCGACCCACTACTACCTCCACCCCTACCCCTACCACCGCATATAGCCTGGCGAAGCTGAGGAAATCATCCTGGGTGGAGGCGGGGAAGAGGACACCACTTGACCGAGACGCACTACGAAGGGCAACACGGAGGCTCCAGGAATTCCGCCGCACTACAGTAATGGATATTTGATGAATGACCCTTGGATGTATATGTGTGAGAAAGGAAATGTGCAAATTATGTGCATTCTGAATGCTAACAATTGAAATGTAACAATTATATTGTAATGTGATGCCCGAGAGAACCTGCTTACTCTCAAAAAAAGAAAATAATAAAAATAAAGTTTCAACAAAAAGAAAAGAGTGGCAGCATGGGGGCACGGTGGCAGTTGGTAGTGCTGTCGCCTCACAGCTAGAAGGTCCTGTTTGCCGCCTGATTTGACTGTGGGTGCTGGCGGCGTGTTTCCTCCTCTGCGTCATCAGTGCCCATACCCGAAGGCGGGGTTGGCGAAAGGGCCTTTGTGTGGAGTTTGGGAAAGGAACTGGTTGGAATAACGTGTTCCTTCCACGCGCTACGTCCAACCAGGGAAACTCCCCCCTGTCAGGTGTAACGGAGCAACTTGGACACTCAGGCATGAAGGAAGCATGAGTTCAAGTCCGTTGCTCTCCCCAGGTTGGTGGAGGGTGTGTAGAGCCCAGGATCACATTAGATGATTGACACAGGGGTGAAAAATGGGTTACAAAATCGTGGGAAAAAATATATATTTAAAATAAAAAGAGTGGCAGCATGACGTAGTGCATTGTTTCCCAACCTGTGTGTCGCGGAGCTTTGGTGTGCCGTTTTATGTGTCCAGGTGTGCCGCCTGATTTGACCGAAATTAAAACTATCCCTCCCCTGAAAGCAATAGTGAGCTGCAGGCTTCCTATTGTTGCGTTGTTGTTGTTGTAACACGTCTAATTAGACGTGCGATAACAACAATGGCGGAACAATAGACTCTAACGACCATCGGCCATAGGAATGTTAATGCTAATCGCCATCACCTGTACTCGCCTGGCAACTTTACTGTATAAATGGGGAACACACTGTTTTTTACACCGTGAGGCGCTGGTTGCAAAGACTTTACCAAAAGACCTGTCAGTTGTGTTGGATGATGCAGTAAGCGTCGTTAACTTTATTAAAGCAAGACCACTGAAAAGCCGGCTGTTCGCCACACTGTGAGGAAATGGAGGCGGAACATCAAACTCTGCTTTTGCACACCGAAGTTCGATGGCTTTCAGGGAAAAGTTTTGTCGCGTGTATATGAACTGAGGGAGGAATTAAAGTGCTTTCTGTCCGCTGAGCAATCCAAATATGCCGAACTGTTTGCAAATGAGTACTGGTGTGCAAGACTAGCATACATGGCGGATATTTTTATCCATCTGAATGAACTGAACAGGAAAATGCAAGCACGGCAAAACTGAACACATTTCGGGAGAAACTCGCCATCTGGCGGCAGGCTGCAGGCAAGAGAAAGCTAGACATGTTTCCTTGCAGCAACGCTGGATACAAAGACAATCGTGAATTGTCCTTTTCTTTCTCTTTAAAGTTATGTGATGAGTGCTGTCATGTGTGTTTTTAAAAGTATATTGGGTTCAAAGAAGTTTTACTCTGTCAAAAGGATAATGTGTTTGGTATCAAAGACGTTTTACTATATATTTATTATATATATATAATATATATTGGGAAACACTGACAAAGTGTGCCGTCCACTCTTCCAGCGTACCAGTGTACATTCTTCCGCCCCTCCCGTCAACACACTATTTTTTAAATAATTATCTTTGTTGGTTGCTTGGTCCCAAGTCCAGGCGTTTTGAAGTAATTGGCCTCCCATAGTGTTTCTATAATGCTGGCCCCCGACTGCATGTGTTCAGTAAGACTTTTGTCGTGTATTTCCTCAATCTCGGATCCGCCACGTGATGTGGCCAAGTAGTCAAGTCCACTGTGATGTAATGTTGTCTAGAGGACAAACACGATCACCCTCACAACCTTTTTTGTTTCCGTTCTGTGAAAATACAGACTTCAGTGTGCAAAGTCCTTTAAAGTTTACTGAACAAACGTTTCAAAGTCACCTGAAAGGTGGCAAAACTAATCAACATCATGTCATGTCAACCTTCTCCACCTCCTTTAACACGTCCTTGATTGAGAAGCACCTTCCACTGTATCCCACTGTAGCCAAGGTGTGCTGCACGAGTCAGTGGTTTGTTCCAATATCGAGTCTGTCCACATTGATTTATTGTCGCTGGAACAGAAGCCTCTTTGATGTGTTTGTACGAGTGCACTCAGTGCCGTAATTAACTCTGAGATGAGTAGGATTCTATGGGAGGCATCAGCGTAGGGGAGAGAGAGAGAGAGAAACACAACACGGCAGGCGACAAACAAAACATCTCTTCAAACACATTCTGCGCAGCGGCTTCATGAATTAAAACGCTGTGCCATTCGTCACGCTCGGAAGTGTTTGTGTAGTGCCACGTATAGGAGAAGGGGGCACATATAGAGAGGAGGTTTAAGAACTCCTATACCTTCGTTTGTTTTGTGCTGCACTGACGGCTACTTACCCCGTGATTGTTTAAGAAAGGAGGTCATGTTTTTGTGCAAGAAACCCGCATGATCCTCCGGTGGGCGGAGAGAGCATGACCGTTTACCCTGCGCTGCATATAGGCCACCATTCAGAACAGCACATAGAGTACATCATGGGCCGTACAGGTTTTTCCCAGGGATTTTTATTGATCTTTTGTTTCCTGCTCCACTCACAGCTGTCTTTTCTATCAGCTCTCTCTCACTCTCTTCCTGAATCGTGCTGTATACTGTAAGTCTTCCTCTCAGTCTCTTGCAGCTTATTTTCAGTCGGTATGTTATAATTTAGCTATTGAAAAATAGCAGATCTACAAGCGAGACCTACGAGCTTGTAGGTCTGCTATTTTTGAAAATACGTGAAAATATTTATTTCAGAAAACTGGAGGATTTGGAAGATTTTATTTATTTATTTTGAGGTCAGGGCCTAAATGGGTTAACATGGAGTGGAAGAAAAGCAGCATCCATCCCATTATGCTCGCACGCCAGGTGGGTTCCATGTGTTATATATACTAGCCCTTACCCGTTGTGAGATATTTGCCCCCCCCCCCTTGTGGCCGCGGGGGGTACTGCGCCCTGGGTGCGTTTTCGCATTTCTAATTCACTAATAAATTCATTATTAATTCATAAAAAGGGCTTCGTTACGCCCTCCATATTATTATGGTCAATGCCTGTGTGAAAAGTGGGAGCGATTGGTGCAGGCAGTGAGGAGCTACGGCGGTGTTTCTGAAACACAGACATTGGCTGAATTACAGTATGATGATGTAGGCTGCCGACCAGGGCTGCCCCGCCAGTTCTTATCTACATTCACTCACTTTTAGCCTCCCATACCTCCGTCTCTCCGTCTCAGAAAGGTCCTTGACGAGTCGAGAACGATGGGGGGCGATGTGGAGTCCCAGAGGCTGAGGCTGAAGTGTGCTCCTATAGGCTGTAATTCAACCCACTGAGCCTGGCTTTGTGTGTCCGCAGGCAGGTGCTCAGAATATACAGTCCCATCAACCCTCTCCCTTCACACAGGAAGGCGCACAGAGTGAGGGGGGTAAACTGTAAAACAACCCCCCCAGTCCCCCATTTACCGGGTACGGTCAAATGTCGGATTTCACAGAGCTGCTTTTTCTTCATCGCTCTCAAGAGTTTTTAAATTAGTGCTCTGGATCAGTTTTAAATGAGTACTTTCTTTACGGTGCGGGATTACCGTCGACCATATTAAATGACCCCTTTTACTCACTGTTGGTTTGCTTGTGACTTTGGTCTTTGGTGAATCAGAACGTAAGCAGATGCCACAGTTTTCCCTCGGTGTGTGTGAGGGTGTATACCACTTTGCTCTTTGGTTGTTATACCGAGAACGGAGAAAGGCCTCCGTATAGGAATCGCACATCGCAAAGGCGTCCATTTCAGCCTATAGGAATAGAAACGCAGACCAGACCGTCTACAGGCATGACCAATTATTGACAAGTTAAATTACTCGGACGTAACGAGCTGTCCGTCACTAGTGTAATTTCACTGACAAAGCATGGCGAGCAGTGATAATGGGCTGAGATTGGGTGTTTTCTCTGGGACTGTAGGTGGCTAATGACAGTGGCATGTTGATGAACGACGTCGTGGTGAAAGACCAGCTCCCCGTTCCCCTATACTCATTTCCACACATGGTTAAGCTCTTCGTTTCCTGCTCCCTGATTGGCCAGTTTATACTTCCCCCTACAATGGGGGAGGGTGTGTGTGTGTGTGTGTGTGTGTGTGTGTGTGTGTGTGTGTGTGTGTGTGAACTGACGACTGTCTGCAATGGTCCTGATGTAGTGGTGGCATTTGTTTCGTTTTTGAGCGGTGCTCCAACTACAACAGCTATGTGTGTCCGTCCGCCCGTCCATCCATTATGTATGTCCGTCCGTTTGAGTATGGCAGTAGCGCTGGGTGACCTGGGGTGGCACTGTTTGCCGTGTGAACCTCCTCATTGGGACACACGCGAACACACACACAGTAACTGTAACGATACAAGTGTAGTTGCACGGCTCAGTTCAGACAGCTCTGATTTTTACTTTTACCGTTGTTAGCATTCCTACTTTCAAGTTAGCGTGCCATTTGTTAGCCGTTATTAGCATACAGCTTATTTAATCCTCCTGTGTGAAAATAGATGGGAAGTAGTGCATTTATTTTCTGTTAAAGGTGACTTGCCATCTGGTTTCCGAGCCAGTTCAACTGTTTGTTTTGTTGGAGCAAAGGTCTTTGATGTGTCATTGCTTTTGGAGGGAATGTTTCAAAAGGCTATTATCGGTCAAGCAAGTGCTCCTTTTGGCCTTGCCCAGCCTTTTTTCCTAGTTTGATTCTGAGGGCAGTCCACCCCCCTGGCTCCCTTCACTGCCCTCAGCTCCGGGCTGCGAGTCACTAGGGGGAGTCGTAGTGTAGTCAGCTGTGAACTTGCTGTGGAGTTCAGGAGAAAGCAGAGTATAGTTTCTAATCCCTCTCACCCTTTTCTATGAAAGGAAAGAGAAGTGTTGTTAAATTGGACTGTGAAGCGCCACGGACAGAACTAGAACCCACGACTGAGCACTGAAGTCCCTTTGCCCATTTCCCCTGGTGTGGTTTAATCCATTTTGCATTATGCTATGCTTTAGCTATTGAAAAATAGCAGATCTACAAGCTCATAGCGCGCCACTCGGTGGCGCGCTATGAGCTTGTAGGTCTGCCATTTTTGAAAAATCGAAGAACGACTGACATAGAAACATAGCTTTTTCAGAAAACTGTCAGGATGTAGAAGACATTTTTAGAATCTGATCTCAGGTCAAAATGGGTTAATACAATGTTCAATAAATGTACAATTTCCTCCTTTGTTTTTAGTTTTTTTTTAGTCCACTTCCTCCTGGGTGCTTATGTGTTTATTCCTAATAACAACAACACTACAGAATCTGTCTTCAGAGATTACCTCAACGACACACATTGTGTGACACACTGAGGAGCGCTCACTTTGTATCGCTTCACGTCCCTCAATGTCTTCCTCGTTGACTAATGCATGTTTTTAACCCATTTTGACCTGAGATCAGATTCTAAAAATGTCTTCTACATCCTGACAATTTTCTATGTCAGTCGTTCTTCGATTTTTCTAAAATAGCAGGCCTACAAGCTCGTAGCGCGCCACTCGGTGGCGCGCTATGACTAGGACCCAGCAATAGGGCAATGTCTAAAGACCACATTATTTATTTTGTAAAACACTAGAAGCCATTTTGGACCTCAGTCCAAAATGGGTTAAAAGCTACCCTGCCCTGGCCTGGCTGTGAGGATTAATTTTCTAAATATCCCGATCTCTCTCTCCGTGTTGTCCCGGCTCACTGCTTTACAGCACAGCCTGTAAAGAAAAGACACATGGATGGTGGAAGCCTTTTAGCACATGGAACGAGCTTTGGCTTCCATGAGCAGCCCTGCAGGTCGGCAGCCTATATAACACATGGAACCCACCTGGCGTGCAAGCATATGGGATGGATGCTGATTTTCTTCCACTCCATGTTAATGAATGCAGCCGTTCTCACTGTCGGTGCACGGACCCTCCGCTCACGCTCGTGAAGGTTAAACCAGCCTGTCCACACACATTGTCACTGAAATGCATTGGATGAGCGGACATCCCGCTGTGGCCAGTAGGTTTTGACGAGAACAAGTCGTGTGCAAACACTACGAGCCCAATACAGCACACTGCTGTATACGCCGCTTACATTAGATTCGGTGCTTAACAAGTCGACTACATCACTTGGAATTACACATTTTACACGCTGGTTCATTATAGTTACACTCAAACACACACCTTTTGCGATGCCCCATATGCTGCTCACGTTCACGCGTCAGTAGCAGCAGCAGTAGTAGTAGTAGTAGTTTGGCTTCTCTGTGACAGAGTGACAGCCCCGGAGTGCAAGCAGCGCTGGTGGCATCATGCTCAGTCCCGGTGACTTCCGTCGGCATGGCAACGGACAAGAAGAGTGACAGGCAAGCGATGGCGGACGCGTCGCTGATTGTGGGGGGGGTGCAGGAGCTGTGCCACCGTCAGCATTTTGTCAGCCCCCCCCTCCACCCCCCCCCATCCCCCCCGTCCTCTGATAACCTACAGCAGTAGTAGAGGAACGCACGGTGGAGGGGAGGGGAGGGGAGGAGGAGGAGGAGGGGTGGGTGGGTGGAGTGGGAGGTGTCGGAGAGAGAAGGCTTGTTTGCCGATTGGGTAAACATTAATTTACCCCCCCCCCCCCCCCCCCAGCAGTCAAACGTGAAGTTAATCAAATTAAGTGATTATGCGTCGTAATCATCAACATCTCCTCCCAAGCCTCCAGTACGCTGGTGATCAGCGTATATAATCATACCGTGAACATGTACGCTTACAATTTTCCCACGGCGCATCTGGACGGGTTGGTGTGTATATGCCCGGCTTACAGTACGTGTCATACACACACACACACACACACACACACACACACACACACAGAAAGGGCCCTATATAAGGGTACGAGTGTGCGGCGGTGGGCACGTATACATACATGCAGTCTTGTGCTTTAAGCCATTCTGGGCGGGAAGCCCTTTTGGTGTTTTAAGCATTGTGTTATACTTTAGATATTGAAAAATAGCAGATCTACAAGCTTGTAGAGATATGCTATTTTTTTTTTATCACGAAAATGTGGCGCAAATCTTTGAATATATGTTCTTTCAGAGCGAACGTTTTTTTCCTCAAATCTTTGCTTTCTGATGTGGGTCGGCGCCCAATTACATATATATTTTGGAGCATCCTTGACATGTGAAAATGTTTGAGAACCTGCACCGACGTAGAAACATGTTTTTTTCTGAAAAACATTTTGTAGAGGTCTAAATGGGTTAAAACACAGTCTCCACACATGTAGTCATCATTTCTGCTCCACGACGTTCCTGCTCACACCGCCACAGGCTGTGCACCGTTGCAGAAGCATGAGCTCAGCACTGCCATATTGCTGTGGGAAACCAGGAAGAAGATCATTATATAAGTAATATAATTCCTTTTTCTTCCCTGTTCCCTGGAAGTATATAGTTCTGTCCCCATGCCCTCCATTCTAATTTCTGAGTCTACGAGTTTTCTGTTTTGTGATTATTCTCTTTAACTGAATGTTAAAAAGAAACTGCAGCATGCTGAGTTTTGTTATTTATCGGAGATTCTTTGGACATGGACATGGCGATTCTGTTGAACTGTGAAGAACAAATCAATCAATAAATAATAATGTTTAAGTAGGGTTGTCATTTGCAGAAATGTCTTCCTGTCTTCAAAACATGAGAACACATGTGAACACATGCACAGATCCTCACTTACTATACAGTGAAGCAGTTTGTGCTATTATACAGACACGCATCACATACATGTGATTATATTCATCGGAGCATCCTTGAGGAAGTTGCTGTAGATATCATAAATCTTTTCTTTTTAACTTGATTCATGTGTCAGTTGGTGAGGGCTGCAATTTACGGTAATGCATTCATAAAAACCTTTCCACCCATGGGACATACAGTACGGTGCATCGTGTAACTGGATTGAATGCTGTTTTATTTTTTATATACATTTATTTGACTTTCTCCTTCCCCTGTAGGTGACGAGCTTCGGGGGAAAATCTCGGTGCGTAAGAACAAGAAAGATCCTCGCTCCCTACTCGTGACCTTTGACCTGAAGGACAGAAAGCAGACTTATAGCCTGCAGTGACATTGGCTGTCACATGGCTGCTGGATGACCAA
This sequence comes from Protomyctophum parallelum, assembly GCF_964188405.1. Lineage (NCBI taxonomy): Eukaryota > Metazoa > Chordata > Actinopteri > Myctophiformes > Myctophidae > Protomyctophum > Protomyctophum parallelum. Next base: position 48,133,590 of record NC_139699.1, on the reverse strand, counting down.
TCACCTTTCTTTATATGAACTGGAAGAAGCATGGACGGTATAGTGTGGTTCTTCCCGTTGGGGGGGAAATAAGTCTGCCTTAAATCAGTTGTGACGGCTGAACGAGACGGAGGGTCGGTTGTACATCCAAGTATAGGAATTGGGGGCAGAAACCAGAGGACGTTCTAGTGGCTGGTGTAAAGAAATAAATCTACATTTAGTGTGACGTGTCTTCATCCTGACCATTTCATGCACTTCCAGGACGTGTGACACTGATAAACGGTGTCGCTTTAATCACTCTGATTCATCATGTAATGATTTGCATCCTTTTGTATAGGATTGTGCCGTAATAAAGAATCTCTCGTGCCAAATGATTTTGTCTGTGATTTTGTTTTCCCCTTTTTCTGTGTACCAAATTATATATATATATATTTTTTAAGATATGATATAAATGACATCTATAGGAGTGATAAGTAGTAAGTATAATAAGTAATAAGTGATAAGTATAAACTGTCTGTAATCTTCCTGCAATGCTCATTGTTAAAGATGGAGTGCCACAATTTTTTTATTTTTCCAGTTTTTCATGTGTCTAAACGGTCCATGAGGTGACTACTTCATTAGACACCCTGGAGTCGTTTGTATGTGCAATGATGTATTCCCTTTGTATTTAGGGTTTCTTCCTGGAGGCTGGACCCTTGACAGTCAAACGTGCCAATGAAAAAAACTGTAATATAGTGACATCACATCAGCCCCTCCCCCTTTATCATACAACTACAGCTGTGGGTGCGGCTTAAGTTCAGGTGGATCACCACCCTGCAGGCAAACCAGGCATACTTAATGAACTGGTGGGGGTGCCCGCGCATAAAAACGACATTTTAACAAATACTGTACACTTTTCTGAAAAAGAAATCTTCCTCCTTTTATAACAATAAGACCTGATGATCATGTTTTAGGGTGGATAAAAATCATGGCACTCCATCTTTATAATTTGTCACTATGAGAGTGTACAACTGTAACTGTTTCACTGTGTATAGCGCCACCATGTGCTATACTCTGTCCCATTGGTGGCTTTGTGACATGCACCATCCATGTTCTGTGAGTTCACATACGTATATAGCTACATTAATTTGACCATTTTAAAACCTCTTTGCACCCTGCTTACAATTACATTCTATTTTCCCACATAAGATGAATCCTATATAAACTTGGAGAGAAGGGAATGGGAATAATGTTACTTAATGATCTCCCATATATAATAATGGTATGGGTATGTATTTATAGACAATTAGACATTCATTTTATATATATATATAAATATATATATATATATATAATTATATGTATAATATATACAATTTTCTATTACATTGACTATAAATTGGAAACCTATTTTCTTAAAAGCATGAATGGTTCCAATTCTGCAGTTTCTGCACAGAAATGCGAAATGTTGCAATTACTTTTGCCAATTTCCTAGTCCAAACTTAACCTCAAAATGATAATTTCCATAGGTGACTATATATATATATATAGATCAGCCAAATTGAACCTGCATATTTACTGTAGTTTCTGGACATTGCGATGCTATTGATTACATAGTTTAGCCAATCATGTAACAAATATTCAGTCTAGCCCACCTTTGACTATCAGATAGCCATAATGCTCTATATATAGCTTTGAAACAATATGGAGGTTCCTCTACAAGATCAAATAAAATTGCTTAAAATCCAACTGATAAAGTAGGCCTATTCACCCTCGGATCCATAGAAGTCAGCCTATATACTATATATAAGATATGTGTAAACCAGCAATGACTGGCTATCTGATATATTGTTTATTTTAAACAAACTGGTCTACTTTCTTTTTTTTATTATTATCATTCATCATTATTTTTCGTTAATACGCACATGCTCAAAAAGTCTGAAAAGCCATGGCGTGAACAACCATACTGTAGCATACACTAATAAATATTTTTTTGCAACCCAATAATAATTTGCTATAATGATAATATTATAAAGACAGTTTTATGTATCCTAATCAAGCCACAGCCGTCTCTATCTTGTATATAGGCCGCCGCCTATACACATATATTATGGGTGTAATAACGCGACATGTGGGCCCCTGGTTGACCTCGTGCAGCTGAATCACTGCTTTCCAAGCGGACTCTGGGAGCATGGGATCTTATCACATCCCGAGCAGGAGAGGTCAATTAATTATATGGGCTCGTCATTAACGAGCATGTGATCATCACATGGCTTATTATCTCGGGGTCAAGGATGCCTGGCAGACTGAACTGTGAGTCTGAGTGAGTGGGGCTTCGCCGTCAAATAGAATATCCCAGAGTGAATTAGACCCGGTCAAATCCAATTTAAATCATTTGACATGATTCTGTAGCGATAAGCTAAACTGAGATGCCGTTTTGCCAAACGGACTGTACACAGTACGCTAGTGTGTGCTTCTTCAAGATATGTGAATAAAATCCGTTATTTGCTTTTAGAAATCGAAGACCATCCATATATACAATATTAATATATATATTATATATATGTTCGCCTATAAAGACATATTGGCCAACTATTCTGTTCCTTCTTGCATGGTCTCACACTATAGTGCCGTGTTTTCCTCCTCTCTGCGCATGCTGCGAGGAGGAATGTGTTCCGGCGGACAGGACGGGAAGAGGAGCAGAAATCAATTACAATTATTCTCTGTTGACAATGTAATTAAACCCAAAGCGGCCAAGCTAATACACCCGCATGAGGCCCGTTATCTGGAACGGGCGGAGATTTACAAGCGGAAGGACTCAAGGAGCGCACCGGGCTTGCATACGAAGTGGTAACGGGCCCCATGCGCACTCAGCCTGTGGAACCTGTGCGTGTCATAGGCAGGCACGCACACACACACACACACACACACACACACACACACACACACACACACACACACACACACACACACACACACACAGACATGTATGCACACACAGAGTCAGGAATTTAATACAGGAATGGCGAGTCACTGCTTGGGTATAACTATAGCCAGGCCTATAGGCCTGTGGTATATAAATAATATATCTATATTATTTATGTCCCAACGCTTTTTCATATAGGATAAGAGACGGCAGACCAGTTCCTCACCGCCCATGTGTTAAAAAAAAAAAAAAAAAAGTCTCCTCCGCCTCCTCGCGTCAGACTTTGAACAAATGAGCAGCCTCGCCCAGACCTCGCTTATACCCTTTTCTCTTTTTTTTTACCTTGATCAATGCGCCTATGGGACGGGTGATGATGACGCACGAGGCGAGGGCACGCACTACTAGACTATAGCCTTGGGCATGTGATGTGTGCCTACATTCATTCCACTATATAAGCTATATATAGCCCATAGGCCAGGGATATTCAATTGGCGGCCCGCGGGCCACATGCGGCCCGCGGAGCGCCCCCTTGTGGCCCCTGGAAGAATTTTGAAAAAAAAAAAAAAAAAAAAAAAAAGATTTTTTTTTTTTTTTTTTTTTTTTAATAATAAGAGGGATAATAAAAGTTACAGGTATGGTGTGTGCGATATTAATTGTTTGATTACCATAATGACGGTAATCATTAAAGGACCACTTTTCAACCTATCTTCATATAGGCCTATAAGTCCTCACTAATAATCATGATAAAATGACACGTTTTTTTCTACTCGGTCTGTGTCACATAGGAGGGCTGTGGGCAGTTCAGAAACCCACCCAACAGTGACATCAATGGAGAATCCAAGCTAATAGAAACTGCAGGCTTTCTAGTCCTGAAAAGTTGCAATGCGAAAATGGAAGCCATCATTCTCACAATAATAAACCCTGTTAGGGTCCATTTGGTTCCATTTGTACACAGTTACAGTTACAGACCCATAAGGGTCCATTTGGTTCCAAACCATCATTTCCCTGGGGACCCCCTGGAACTGCCTCCAGGACCCTGGGGGTCCCCGGACCCCGAACCCCACTTTGGGAATCACTGCTCTATGTAATCTGATCTTTATAGTCTGATAAACTATTCTCACGTAAATAAATCTTGTTTAAAAAACAATCTGCCTAACGATGATGTCACTGGTGGTCGTGGACGGGTTTCTGAACTGCCCACAGCAGAGTGAGTGTGTGTGTGTGTGTGTGTGTGTGTGTTTGTGTGTGTGTGTGTGTGTGTGTGTCCGTCCACTCGTTAATGTCAAAGCAATGCTGTTTATGCACTGTCAAATAGGTCTAGGCCTACATCTATTCTAAGGTGGCATATACCTGTATAGACATATTATCCTGCTCATTACTGTGCGGAAATATACATAAATCTTCGTGTTTGAGCACAAAAAGCATTTTGAGAACCCACAAATTTCCGCGCTTCGCGCGCACACTGTGCGGCCCCCCACACACAATAATTCTACAGTTGTGGCCCCCGGCCTAATCTAATTGAATACCCCTGCCATAGGCCATTTTTAGAAACTTTTTTAATAGTTCAACTTTCTGCATACACTTACAAAGGCATGCAGTTAATGGGGATAATAGCGTTCGTTTTTTATAAGGCAAGGGCCTATTAAAAACAAAAAACTAACTATTTTAGAATTAAATAGACACTCGGGAATTTTGAAGTATAAATACACATATATTTTTAAGAGGATTTACTTCATTGCATGTCAACGGACTCCGGAGACAGACTCCCATCGCTGTCTCCTGTCCTATATAAAGTCGAAGTCGATGTCCTGAACATTGTCCAAATATTCTGGGGGTCGAGTGCAGACTATATACATGTGCAGTACAGTATATCTGTACACAAAGGAGATTCAGCAAATAATAATACTGTAATATGTGTTTATGGCTTCATGCATATACAGTACACCACTGAACTCAACAACCCCATTCCACTCTCAAAGGCCATATCTAGGCTATAGCCATGATTTCTGTGAACCTCGGGTGATGCATAACAGAACCTCTGCCCCCCCCCCCCCCCCCCCCCCCCCCACACACACACACACACACCCTTAAAATATGCCTGAAAGTCCTTGCCAAACACGCCGCTATGCTTTGCATGTGTATCCCTACACACACACACACACACACACACACACACCCCTGGAGATGGTTGTAAATCGTCACGCGTGAAAGAGCCACGGTCCTGTACTATAACGCACGCACACGAGTGGCTTGTGCGTGGCACTAACGCACGCACACGCCCTCGTCGTCGCGCCGCGCGTCTTCTTCAGCCCGGCGCGGTGTCCCTTTAAAAATCAGAATCCCAAGACCCCAATGATTTATCAAACTCCTATTATCAAGAAAATGTCAAGCGAAGGGCACCTTGCGCTGCACTGACGCAAAGACCCGATCCTCTTTCTCACGGACTAGAGCTATAGAAGCTTTGCACTTGGCGGGAGTAGACCCAGTCTACTTCCAGTCGCCCTCTCCTTTGCAGCTGCTTCCAGCCCGACGGACACCCACCGCCACCTCGTCCGCACAAAAATGGTAAGTTGTGCACTTTCTTTTTTCTAGGAATAGTGGCTATATAGAGTCTATTATAGCCATCGCCACGTGTATTTTCCTTTTTCTTTTTTTCTTTTCAAGCTTTTTGACAGCTGCATGAGAGGCATCTCGCCTATACTGTAACTGTCCATGGTGCTGAAGCTGAGGTGCTGGATTGCAGGTTGTATGTGCATTGTGCAGTGCAAAACTTTAATCCGACTATAAGTGACTCTATAGTCTATAAAGGCTACTTGTTTCGCACCTAGAAGTGCTCAATATCTGTTGTTTATTTGTCCAGACATGGCGTTTCTTTTGATTCACCTTATTTTATTCACGTTTTATCTCATTTTATATTTAACACTTTTGGCTGAAACCAGGTTATGATTAACTGAAATGATTGCAAACAATAATTTGGACCCGACCATCATTAACATTTTCCCTTTTTCTTTTAATAATATTATGCTGTTTGGGTGTCCCTCTAAGCCAAATTCAAGGTGTAATTCGTAATCCCGCACGGGTCTTTTCAGTGCTGTAATGCCGGTGATCACGCATGCCTGCCGGGGAGTGGGAAGCTGTCGAGAGACCGGCAGCTTGTCTATTGCCCATAAAATCAGTGGATGTGTAGGGCTGAATGACATGGGGGAAATGGGGCGTAAAATTAAAGAATCTCGCAGTAACGGCACACGGGAGACAAGAAAGAACCCCCTGCAAACTGTGAGCTGAAACCCGGAGCAGTGGAGCCAAAACATGCGGCAAAGGGAGCTTTTCTTTTAAAACCATCAGCAGTGCCATCGGAGATATGTTCTGTAATGTTGGAAACATAGTAAAACAATCAAATAATAATAATATATGGAGAAAGAGAAAAATATCCTGTTCACAGATTTTTAACCGATGCTGAAAGTTGGAGTTCCGTATTAGGTGTTTTCCTCGGATGGAATTTGTCTTTTTGTGCTGAATTTGTTTCGTTAATATTCCAATCCGATGTTCCAGGATTTCCCCGACCCGCAGAGAGCGGCCACCAACGCACCTACCGGCTACAACGCGTCACAGCAGCAGCAGCAGCCGGACGGAGCGGTGGGACTTACAGCAAATAAAGCGGAGAATGCGCCGTGTCCTCACGCTCACCCGGCGCCCCAGCCGCCCGCCCCGTGCAACGAGAGCAAAACTTTTTGCCCCGCCGCGGAAAATAAACCGGGAGAACTGGAGACCGGCAAGGTCTATGGGACGTTTAAAAACGCTGCGCCCGCGGTTCCCGGATCCGCGTCGGCCTTCGGCGGTGCCGGTCAGACGGGTGGCGCTTCTTCTGCCGGCCCTCAGGGCCGGGGGATGTCTGTCCAGTACGGGGAGCCTCTCAGGGCCGCGAGCGCGGAGCAAAACAACGCCTCGGGAAATTGGGTGGCCATGAGCCAGACCACCATCATATTGGGAACAGATGGCAACACTTCTGTTCAGCCCAGCAGCAGCGCCGTGCCGGGGGTAAGTGTGCTCAAATTAATTGTTTTCAATGAGAGGTGCAGGGCCTATCAAACGACCTGGGTCAGGGGAGATGGAATACATGAGATCTGCGGGATTAGGAAGATCCAATTAGGACGATATGCCGTTGATAAAGCGCGCGGAATAACCATGGAGATGATGATGAGGCCACTTGAAATCATGTCTACCGGCTGGGAGATCCATTCTGATTGATTTGAGATGGAATTCGTTTTCGTCTATATCGAATCTTCATACATGTGCATATATAAAAGCCTGTGTGCTATATAGGCTATCCATTCTAATACGATGACATCATGAGAAAACAATGGTTGCGTGTAAGGAAAATGTTATACGGTTGTAGTGTGAATACTAATAGCCTATACAGCCAAATTAAAATAACAACAACAATCGTGCACGTAAATTATTTTATTTTGCGACACTCTTTTACATTTTGGATCATGGGCTGCAGGGTGATTGTGACAAAGAGCTTAAATAACGATGAAGAAACTATCAGTGAACTGATAGCCTATATAAATCGTCTATTTGACATGAATACCCCCCGCAGGCTGCCAGGCAGCCCCTGTACATACAGCCCAGAGTCCCCGTCTCTCTCTCTCTCTCTCTCTCTCTCTCTGGGGACTGCATGGTGCTGACAGCAGCGTGCTGTATAGTGTAATGCCTTACATAAGGTTGCGGATTCCACCCATTGTTCCAATGCCCAGGAGGGCTTTCCTCTCCCGTCTCACCTCAGTGTGTTTCCATTGATAAGCCCCCCTCCTCCTCCTCCCCCCGCCTCCCATGCGTCCCTCCGGCTGGCACACAGCCAGGCGAAATATGCTTTATGAATGTGAATTCAGTTCACACGTGGTGCTTACTATATTTTTGAATTGGCGGTGATTGGCGGTCTGGAATGTGTAAACCTTTTTTTTCGGAATGACTGATGTTTTCCCTGTTTTATCGTGGCTAATCACAAATAGTCTTAACTCTTAATTAATGGATTTTGGTCAAGTGTAATCGAATTTAAGACGTTTAATTTTCATGTAGCAATATAGGGGGGGAATAAAAAGCAGCCTTTTAGGATAATCACCCGCGATCCCCTTTTCCCAGGCCGACGATGACGAAGACGAAGGGGGAGACGAGAATAAGGAACGAGGAAACTGGACCAATAAAATGGATTTTATCCTGTCCATGGTGGGCTACGCCGTGGGTCTGGGTAACGTCTGGCGGTTTCCTTACCTTGCCTTCCAAAATGGTGGAGGTAAGAATCTGGACCAACACATGGACTTGTCCAACGCTGCAATTGCCACAGACGAAAAACAGTCGAAGTCCACACTATTGATCCATAATGTATAAAAGATAGATACGGGTTCAGGACAACGAGGCCTTTTCGTGGAGCGGTCAGAATTAAATTTGGACTTAGACTGTTTTTCGTCTGTGGTAGCCTACTCAATTAACGAACTGTCAAAAAAGAAGAATTATTATTATTATTATTATTATTATTATTATTAAGTGAATTAAGATGAAAACAAGTCATGTTTTTTTTCTCTCTTTTCTTTTCTGTTTTTCTTTCTTTCTTTCTTCCTTTCTTTCTTTCTTTCTTTCTTTCTTTTTGCACTGCCTGAAAACATTAAACCATTCTATCATTTCATCGTTTCATTTAATTGGATTCCATTATCACAGTCATAGTTGTGTATATACAGTGGACGAGTTTATGGTCACTGAAAATGTAAAAATCGGTTATTTCGTTCTTTCAAAGTAACGAAATCCTCCTTCTTCTTCTTCTTCTTCTTCTTCTTCTTCTTCTTCTTCTTCTTCTTCTTCTTCTTCTTCTTCTTCTTCTAATTATTATTATTATTTGACTATGACATTCACCAATACAATATAATATTATACATTTTTAACAATATGTGTGGGAGAGAAATAGCGACATATAAGGCTAAATGGAATTCCATTCGTTTTAATTTTAATTCAACAGGGCCTGAGGCCCACACGAATGTCCCAGCATTATCTTCTTTTTTGATCGGTTTTAATTTAGTTTATACCAGTCCTCAACGTCAATTTGTAAGAGTGCCACATTTGTATACATTCTGAGCAAAAATGACATTGCACGGGGCTTTGGAGTGCATATACCTAACCATACCACATACATTGTATAGCCTGATTGTACACATTGCCCCATAGGTGCCTTTCTAATACCCTACTTGACAATGTTGGGTATCGCCGGGATCCCCATCTTTCTGCTGGAGGTGTCCCTGGGACAGTTTGCCAGCCAGGGTCCCGTGTCAGTATGGAAAGCTATCCCGGCTCTGCAAGGTAAACTGCGCTAACTTCAAGTCTGCGCATTTTCACGCATATGTGAAGAATATAAAGTTGAATCAACATATTCTCTATATCATTGTCTTCTGAACAAAGCTCTTCAACTTGCTTAAGAGTAATTTATATATTTCGTCTCATTTTATTTATTTTAGGTTGCGGGATTGCCATGTTGATAATATCTGTCTTGATAGCCATATACTATAATATTATTATGTGCTGGACACTGTACTACCTGTTCGCTTCGTTGAAGGGCTCACTTCCATGGGCTAACTGTAGGAATGAGTGGAACACGGTGGAATGTATGGACAAAGACATGCTGCTCTTAGGTAAGACATGTACTCACATGCACGCACGCACGCACACACACACACACACACACACACACACACACACACACACACACACACACACACACACACACACACACACACACACACACACACACACACACACACACACACACACACACACACACACACACACACACACACACACACACACACACACACACAGGCACATATACGTCTCCAAATGCGCCTCTCTCTATACTATGCGCAATGCGTCATGCGCGCAGCGCTCTTTCCGTTGAGATGTCTTGTAGTAGACCTGCAGTACAGTGAATTATTGCCTGAATGCCACCCATCCATGCAAGCGTTATGTTCTTGCTCAACTTGTTCCTTATTTTATTATGTATCGAAATAATGCATTTTAGACATATGCCATTGACTGCCATGCTGCCATTTTACAATACTGTACAAGTAGGCCTATAATATGATATGTAAATATGGGTCATTCTCTTTCGGGGGAAAATAAGTATAACATGAAATATTTACTAGATCCTTATCTTTTACTTGAATATGTTGGTCTTGTAATGTGCAACCCCGAAATCATGGTTTATGGGGCTGTTTATAAATGAAAGCATTAACAAAAGAATATCTGGAAATTAGAACGAAGATATTCAACGCACCACAGTATCGGAAAAAAAATACAACCTTTGAATTTCCGTTCAAATCATGTAATATTAGTGTTCTGCTGCTGCATTATTTGTCAATTCAGCACAAAAACTGCTTGCTTGACAAATTTACTGTATGGTGGTGCTGCAGTGCCGCAGTGTACCCGACACTGACCTCTCCCGGTTGGACTAGGTATTACCTCTTACTGTACACGAAGCAAAGAACCGACCGTTCTCTCTCTCTCTCTCTCTCTCTCTCTCTCTCTCTCTCTCTCTCTCTCTCTCTCTCTCTCTCTCTCTCTCTCTCTCTCTCTCTCTCTCTTGTCATGATTAAATAGCATCACTTATGCTGCAGAATCAAGTGATGATAATTATGGTTGCTTAAACGGATTATTTGTCTGTAATTTGATAGGCTATGCATTTATGTAAATGAACACTAGCCTATATTGAAATGTTATATCAAATGCTAGAATAATTAAATTACAGATATACAAAGAGTGTAATAAATCATATAGGCCAGTGGTTTTCAACCTTTTTCATATAAAGGCCTTTTATTTATTTGGCATTTGATCCGTGGTCGTGGATGACCATTTGATAGCCTCTGAGCCCCCAAAAAATAATTTTATTGCGTTATCGTTGGATAAGATTTTGTCCACAATTCCATGCTGTATATATATTGATGTGGCATATAGGAGCAACACAGGCAAACGTTGATAAATAACAATTCTTCTACATTCTCTAATTGTGTAGTCTCTAATTGTACACTCTCAAGATTGAAACAAATGAAGGGTCCATTTGGTTACCAACTCTCCATCACTGGGAGTGGGGACCACATGGAACCCCCTCAACGACCACTGGTTGGTTGAAAACCACTGAGATATAGGCTAATCGAGCAACAAGATGTTACAAGAGCATTGTATGAACAAAACAGAGGACATGAAATGTTGTGAATATTAATCAGCTTATATACAGTTGAATTTGAATACAGAGTGCAAGTTTTCTCGGTTGTAGCATAATTGTGTGTGTGTGTGTGTGTGTGTGTGTGTGTGTGTGTGTGTGTGTGTGTGTGTGTGTGTGTGTGTGTGTGTGTGTGTGTGTGTGTGTGTGTGTGTGTGTGTTTGTGTGTATGTGTGTGTGTGTGTGTGTGTGTGTGTGTGTGTGTGTTTGTGTGTGTGTGTGTGTGTGTGTGTGTGTGTGTGTGTGTGTGTGTGTGTGTGTGTGTGTGTGTGTGTGTGTGTGTGTGTGTGTGTGTGTGTGTGTGTGAGAGAGAGAGAGAGAGAGAGAGAGAGAGAGAGAGAGAGTCTTGGCGTTTGCTGCTTGCCAAAAGGTTCTCTTGACACAAATAGCTGACTTCCAGACTGCCACCTTAGCTATGTTGTTATCCTTTAATTAGATCAGTTATTTTTGGCAAGGTGCGCCCTCGCACAAATTAAGGACACTTCAGGCACCGCTGTATACTTTACATTGCTGCCCCATTTTCCCCTCACATGAGGGAACAGATGTGCCTTAATTGCTATTAGTGACACAGTGACACAGAGTCATACAAATGACACATTTTCCTACTTTTCCATGAGCCATGAGAATGAACAAGCTTGCAAGTCACCCTGAGTTTCACCCACACGCTAATCCTGATTCCATAATGACACTGGAACTGCTCCAGTGGCACCTCTATACTGTACATCTTAGGCCTTATATCATGTTTGCATCTTTGGAAGGCCCAATCAACTTCCCCCCTCGCCTGTTTGGCTCTGGTTATGCGGTTAACCCATTTTGACCTGAGATCAGATTCTAAAAATGTCTTCTACATCCTGACAGTTTTCTGAAAAAGTTTCTATGTCAGTCGTTCTTCGATTTTTCAAAAATAGCAGACCTACAAGCTCGTAGATCTATGAGCTTGTAGATCTGTAGATCAAAAGCTAAAGCATAACATAATGCTAACACCAAAAGGGGTTCCCTTAAGAGAAGAACTGTCCCACACAACGCACCACCATAATGACCCCATGTTTGTTGACGTGTGATTGGAACAGATACGTGTATTCTCCGGGACAGAAACCTCACCTCCGTAAAGAACTCGACGTTTTGTCTGTCCAACAATGCTGTGGGAAACTTGACTAAGCTGATGAACATGACTATGGACGCTAACAAGACATACGTCAGCCCCAGCGAGGAGTACTTCAAGTAAGTGCACCGTGACGCATGCTTTGTATACTTCTATTTATACCATATACAAATAGCAGCTCTGTACAAGCTCTTGGGCTTGTACACTTCTACACGGTGTGAGCGTTTTGACACACGACACAGCCGGCTTTATTTGAAACTCACATTTGATGCGCAATTTTACTTGTTAAATTAAATCCGGATTTTACATGTAGTTGTTAGTGTCACATAATCTACCCAAGCAATATTTTACACTTTCATTCAAAAATAAGCACACAAAATATCTCTTGATCACAGACTTATAAACTGTACTTCCTCGATTTCTGACCAATTCTCTTTTGCCTAATACAGCCTGGATTGTTTTAATCTGTAGTTTCTCGTATTGCAGTTTATACACATTTAAAGATCAGTGTTGCTTTAAAAAAATAATGTTTTCCCATTCCAGTATTGCTAGTATCTTCCCTTTGTCTCCCCCCCACAGGTACAATGTGTTACACATCTCTAAAGGCATCGAGTACCCTGGAGACCTCCGCTGGCCCTTAGCAGGCTGTCTCTGCCTGGCCTGGCTTATTGTCTATGCCTCCTTGGCCAAAGGAATCAAGTCATCAGGAAAGGTGGGTACAGTGCATGATAGGGACATGGTTGAGAAGTCTCCTTGTGGGTCCTTGACTCCCCTCCTTTGCTACCCCGTTGTTCCCCCCTTTGGCTCCTAGGAGGTGCATTTGAGTTGAGTTCTAGGTTTTCAAGAAATAATTCTTGTCGAGTGCTGCCCTCTAGAGGGCATTTGAATGAGGTGCAAAGCTCTGCACCACCACTCAGGAGGCTGAGTATGAATAATGTCCATCCACCCAGGGCTGTTTTCACAGTGGAGTCTAGGATGGAAAAGTAGCTTTTAATTCATGGCAAAGTAGCGTTTAATTCATGGCAAAGTAGCGTTTAATTCATGGCAAAGTAGCTTTTAATTCATGGCAAAGTAGCTTTTAATTCAGAAGTTGCAAGACAAAATTGGAGCTGATGAATGCGTACTCCTGATTGGCAAAAATTGGCAACCCACCTGAAAGAAATGTTTTCAGTAACAGACAGAGATGGAGAGACAGCCATGGTGACCTCTGTTACTAAGACACACTAGGCTATAGCAGGGGTTGTCAACGTTTGGGGAGTGGGGAGTCGGACGCCCGGGAATGCTTTGCCCCGCCCCCCTCCCCGCCCCAATACAAACTGACCGCTTACAGTAACCTTAATAGAGAAAATATTAACGATATATAACGAGTATAATCATTAAGGAAAATCTATGCATGTATACTACTATGTAAACTCTTAATTCCTATAGACTCCATAGCAACGACTCTCTCTCTCTCTCTCTCTCTCTCTCTCTCTCCCTCTCTCTCTCTCTCTACCCCGTCCCCTCTCTCTCTCTCTCCTCATATCAGGTGGTGTATTTCACTGCCACATTTCCCTATGTTGTGCTGGTCATCCTGTTGATCAGAGGAGTGACTCTGCCAGGTGCTGGAGACGGCATCCTGTACTTCATCACACCCAAGTGGGAGAAACTCAGCGACGCAAAGGTAGCTCTCCTCCACCCAGACCCTCACATAACTCTCAGCTCTCCTCCACCCAGACCCTCACATACCTCTCAGCTCTCCTCCACCCAGACCCTCACATACCTCTCAGCTCTCCTCCACCCAGACTCTCCTCCACCCTCTCAGCTCTCCTCCACCCAGACTCTCCTCCACCCTCTCAGCTCTCCTCCACCCTCTCAACTCTCCTCCACCCTCTCAGCTCTCCTCCACCCTCTCAGCTCTCCTCCACCCTCTCAGCTCTCCTCCACCCTCTCAGCTCTCCTCCACCCTATAAACTCTCCTCCACCCTCTCAGCTCTCCTCCACCCTCTCAGCTCTCCTCCACCCTATCAACTCTCCTCCACCCTCTCAGCTCTCCTCCACCCTCTCAGCTCTCCTCCACCCTATAAACTCTCCTCCACCCTCTCAGCTCTCCTCCACCCTCTCAGCTCTCCTCCACCCTATCAACTCTCCTCCACCCTCTCAGCTCTCCTCCACCCTCTCAGCTCTCCTCCACCCTCTCAACTCTCCTCCACCCTCTCAACTCTCCTCCACCCTCTCAACTCTCCTCAACCCTCTCAACTCTCCTCCACCCTCTCAACTCTCCTCCACCCTCGCAGCTCTCCTCCACTCTCTCAACTCTCCTCCACCCTCTCAACTCTCCTCCACCCTCTCAGCTCTCCTCCACCCTCTCAGCTCTCCTCCACCCTCTCAACTCTCCTCCACCCTCTCAGCTCTCCTCCACCCTATCAACTCTCCTCCACCCTCTCAACTCTCCTCCACCCTCTCAGCTCTCCTCCACCCTATCAACTCTCCTCCACCCTCTCAACTCTCCTCCACCCTCTCAGCTCTCCTCCACCCTATCAACTCTCCTCCACCCTCTCAACTCTCCTCCACCCTCTCAGCTCTCCTCCACCCTCTCAGCTCTCCTCCACCCTCTCAACTCTCCTCCACCCTCTCAACTCTCCTCCACCCTCTCAACTCTCCTCCACCCTCTCAGCTCTCCTCCACCCTCTCAGCTCTCCACCCTCTCAACTCTCCTCCACCCTCTCAACTCTCCTCCACCCAGACTCTCCTCCACCCTCTCAACTCTCCTCCACCCAGACTCTCCTCCATCCTCTCAACTCTTCTTCACCCAGACTCTCCTCCGCCCAGACCCTCACCCGTATCACGCTGGTTCCCAAATGGTGGGTCGCGTAAACATTTTTATGGGTCCCTTGTTTTTTGTTTCCTACATACATTTCAATAATTTCAGGAAGAAATAAAAGAAAAATCTAAGAAATTCCATAAATTAGAAAACAAAAGTGGTGAAAATAGCTGATCTACAAGCTTATAACGTGGCGCGAATCATCACGCTGTGAGCTTGTAGATCTGCTATTTTCACCAGTTTGGCTGAATGCCTAATTTGTCTTTTGGGTCACAGGCTAAAAAGTTTGGGAACCACTGCTCTACCACACACTTGAAGGGACACACTCATGAATTTCAACATTACTGTTACATAGCGCCAAAGTCCTGACGTCACTCGCTGATCCCTTTGATTCCCCTGGTTCACGGTAGTAATTTCTCTATGGAGAATAACATGGGGTGATCTTAATATCGTCTGCTATAACCTTTGTGGTCCAAAAATAAACAAGCTGTCTTGGCGTTATTGTCAGGGAGGTGTCTCTGTATCGTTTGCGACAGTCAGTCACTCATATGATACAGTCTGTTTCTAGCGAAAATGTAACTAATTCAGTAATAGTAACATTAGCGTTTTCTCTCAGTCAGTTGATTCTTCAAATCCATATGAGTGAAGCGGCCTGGATGATTTGTTTATTTTTCAAACACAGTTCTTATATGAGGCGGTCTAAAATCCCCCTTTATACAAATAAAAAGTACATGAACCCGTGGATTTGTGCCCTCTACCGATATTGATGTCAGACTTCGGTGCTCTATTAGCAGCCATTAAAACCAGCAGTTTGTCTGAAGCGCCACTGAAGTTGTGTTGAAAAGTTTACACCACTGATGTCAATGGGGTAAAATCTGTCCTGGGTGCAACAGGACAATAGAATGGTGTCATGTACACCATACAACAGCAGTACGACTGTTTATATTAAACATGGTTTACTTTAAGTACAGGCAGTACGAGTTAAAAAGACACCAAATGGATGATTCACAAAAAAGGCCAGCTAGGGCTGTTTACAATTGTGATTAACAATTTAATTGTGTTTTTGGCATTGAACATTGGAACATATTAATCCAAATTTAATATCAAAAAGGCAGATATGACAAATAACTTGAATATACAAAGAAACTACTGACATAATTCATAATTAATTTTGTGCTAAAGATAAACAGTCAGTTCAGTTTAACTTTATTCAGTTTTAACTTTACTACACTTTGGAGATTTGTTAACTGCAAAGCCAACAAGGCAACAACAACAACAACCCATGAAACAACAGCTAGAACACAAAATAAGAGGTAACACTACAGCAAGCATACAATATAGCAAATTCAAAGCAGGAACAATGGCATTGAGGCATGCCTGGGCACACTTGAACTTCCATGCGCGGCCAAAGGAAGCTGTGTTTTGCGTCATCTCCGTTTTTTTTAGACAGCTGGTGGATGGAAATTAAGCTCCACCCACGCGGCAGAATGCCACTGGGGCAAGCTTTTCCGGGAATCTGGCCATTGGTGGAGCTTCATTTCAATCCACCAGCTGTCTAAAAAACCGAAAATGACGCAAAACACAGCTTCTTCTGTCCGGCGCGCATGGAATCCAAAGTGTGCTCAGACCCAGGCTGTGACCAGAAGTGCAAAGTATGGAGTGGCTGGGATCATTTGGGTGTATGTATAAGGAACCCGACAGCCATTATTCAGATGAACAAGGCATTAAAGTTCCAGTTGCTCTTGAAGGTGTAGCTGTACCTATTCGTATTCCGTACCAAAAGCAGTTCTACAAACCCAAACATAATCAATTCTTTGCTATAGTGGGATGGCTTTCCCTGTGATACTTTGCCTTTATCATACAGTTGTTTTCATTCCGAGCCAAAACCTCGGTTGTGGGTGTACCGTACGTACCTTTCCAGATGTGCATCACTGTTGTTCTTCTGTCACATACTGTATAAGATCCTTCACACCCCTTTTTGGGTGTAAGAAATGGTAATAGACACATAGGATCAAAGCAGTAGTCATATAATTAGGGATGCACGATTAATCTGTAGCATAATTTCAAAAATAAATAAATAAATAATAAAGTGCAATATTGTCGCCAATAAGTGGTGCTTCCGCAGCCCCCTGGCGGTCCTCCCTGTTTCCAACAGCTATGCTGTGGAGAAAATATAATTAAAACTAAATCTGACTTGCTGTTTGTTGGTGTTTCTCTGCCAGGTATGGAAGGACGCGGCCACCCAGATCTTTTTCTCTCTGTCGGCGGCTTGGGGAGGCCTCATCACTCTCTCTTCATACAATAAATTCCACAATAACTGCTACAGGTAAACATGCAACAGGTAAACCATGCTTCTGGTCAGCAACAACAACACTTTGCGTATTACGTAGCTTGTAATATTTCAGAAATGAAAACAATATTAACTGGTGTTTTTTTTCAGTGAGCGATGTGATGTGGTATTTCTTGCCTATACCTATAGGCCTATACCTATCAATACTTTAATCCAGTTAGGCCTGACGTCGAAATAAAAAAAATGTCTTCTAAATCAAGATAGTTTTCTGAAATACCCATGTTTCTATATCAGTGGTGTTCAATATTTCATGTCAAGGACCCCAAAAAATTGTAATTGGCCAACCGACCCCCATCTGAAAATATGTAGTTCCAGGGATCCCCCAGAAGCAAGGATTTGAGTTAAAACCTTTCGCTGTGAAAGAATAGGCCCTATATATTCAAAGATTTGCAACACATTTTCACGATAAAAAGAAATCGCAGACCTACAAGCTCGTAGCTTGTAGATCTGCTAAAGTATAACATAATGCTTAAAACACCAAAAGGGGTTCCCGCCCAGAATGGGTTTTAAAATAGATTCAAGGTCAAATGTAGTGCTGCTCATGTGAGAGCGCAGTCAGTCTTTGTTTTTCCTTCTGAATAAACAAAGGTCATTAACCAGGAAAATACAATATATTAGTGTCAGATGCACACAAATACTGTAGCCTATATTTACAAGTTGTGTTATAAATTAATACTTATCTCTTTTATTCAAATAATTCAATGGATGTAATTTCTTTATAAATCTGACAGCAATGAGCAAACCAAATACACATTTTGCAGATATTTCCAAAAAAAGCATTCTGGCTTTTCTATAAGATTATTTGCCCGCATGCATTCTTGTTCATTACAAACATAAAAAGTCCTTCACAAACCGTTTTCTGTTATTGATTCTATATGGACATAAAATTATAGCACCTTGTGTCATATTTTGTTTCACCCAAGTGATTATTTTAGACCTCTGCATGCTGCAACTTCTGAAATTAAAACTCTCGGCTATAGTTTTGCATACGACCACTAGATGCCACTGTTGGATAGGTTGCTGCTTGCATACAATAGTAATAATCTTTTATGGAATGTAGTCATGGACAAATTAGCCATTGGGCCAGTGGGGCCGTGGCCCAGGGGCCCTTGGCTCTCAGGGGCCCTTTGGGGAAATTGGACTGTGCGGTACTAGGTTTGACACCCTGAAAATGGCTTCTGGGGCCCTTCATTGGCCATTGATTTTGTTAAATTTAGGTAAAAAAGATGATGATAAAAAAACCCCACAAAAATGTCGCATGCACGTGCGCTATGGGGGCCCTGCAATAATTACCGGCCCAGGGGCCCTCGTGGCGGTTAATCCGTCCCTGACTGTAGTATACAGTATGTTGTGCTTGTGTATTTTTGAAAACCACCCCGTTGACTTTACGTTTTCTTTGTATTCATGTCTTTGTTATTTCCTTCCAGGGACACCATTATAGTGACGTGTACAAACAGTGCCACCAGCATATTTGCAGGTTTTGTCATCTTCTCCGTCATTGGTTTCATGGCCCATGAGTTGAAGGTGCCGATAGAGCAGGTGGCGGACGAAGGTATGGTATACTAACTTATGCATTCACAGGCCGCACGCACGCACGCACGCACGCACGCACGCACGCACGCACGCACGCACGCACGCACGCACGCACGCACGCACGCACGCACGCACGCACGCACGCACGCACGCACGCACGCACGCACACACGCACGCAGGCAGGCACACACACAGGCATGCACGCACGCACGCACACACGCACGCACGCATGCACGCACGCATGCACGCACGCATGCACGCACGCACGCACGCACGCACGCAGGCAGGCACACACACAGGCATGCACGCACGCACGCACGCACACACGCATGCATGCACACACGCACGCACGCACGCACGCACGCACGCACGCACGCACGCACACAGTTGTCAGTGGCTTAGTGCCACACACTGTTTATTAGCTGAGAACTGCCACGCTGGTTGAATTATTATGCAAACTATTACAGATTGTATTTGTTGACAGATTGCTGTATATGATTAACTCATACTTTATGTGTGCGTAATTCATGTGCGTGTGTGTGTGTGTGTGTGTGTGTGTGTGTGTGTGTGTGTGCGTGCGTGCGTACGTGCAGGCATGTGTCTACGGTATGTACTCTATGTGGTTACGTTATCTGTTTGTGTGTGCATGTATGTTTATGTACAGTATGTTTGTCTGTGTATAAATATGTTTATGTGTGTCCGTGTGTGTGTGTGTGTGTGCGTGCGTGCGCATGTGCTTGTGCGTACGTGTGTGTGCGTGTGTGTCAGGTCCAGGCATTGCTTTTGTGGTGTACCCGGAGGCTCTGACACGACTCCCCCTGTCTCCCTTCTGGGCTATCATCTTCTTCCTTATGCTGCTAACTCTTGGCCTGGATACCATGGTAACCGCCTCTATAGTGTGTGTGCGTGTGTGTGCGTGTGTGTGCATGTGCACGCACGCGCGTTTTTTAATACATCCTGTGATGGAAGTTGGCAGGTTGTTCTGTATGTATGGAAACGCTGTCATTGCA